>NC_134402.1:125641357-125928857 GCF_038048845.1 Mixophyes fleayi | reverse complement strand
GTGCGTATTGTCGCTAACCAATAACGATTGTCGAACCTCGATTTGTGTTTCCAACGCACAAAGATTTATTCGCAAAAAGTAGTATAATATATTCAAGCGAAGTGATAATAAGTACAGCCGTTACTTATCGCAGGCGCTCTGGATCCAGTGTACAGTCATTCAATCCTGAAGTCTGGGAACAAGATGTCTGAACACTAGATGTGAAGCTGCTGCTTATATGCACACAGGAATACAGTAATACAATGAAGATGGTATAGCTTGCTTCTATTTGTCCAGGTTTCAGGAAGGTCCAAGGGGTTGTCAATCATTGGCTAGTTCCTCATCAAGAATCCAAAGGAGGGGGTCATCTCTCCAGGGGGTATGCTCTGTTCTTCCCGCCATGATTCCTTAGTCTTAAGTAGTTCATAATACCCTATCATTCATAACTTGTGTATGCACTCTGCGATTCCTTCGCAGAGTGAACCAAACAGTAGCAAATGTTAAGAGGTTTATTATGATACCACACATGTTATGATTCCTTCAACCTGTTCCATATATTTCACTAATATGCATATAACTTTAATATAAAACATAAATACTACTATATTTCGACATAAATGACTATGTGTTGCAACTACCATTAATGTGTACTATTTTACAAGTGAGCATGTTTGTGCGAATGTATGTAAAAAGACTAATACTGTTGGTGCCACGTGTTGTGGCTGCGTACGCCCTTTTACGTTGTAACGTGCCCTTTTACACCGTAGCGTACCATACGCATCTTTTCAGATAAAGACAACCAAGATTGCTCGATTTTAATTGAAATGACTTTATCCAATTTGCTGACTTCGACAAGCTGTCATTTTGTAGAATGTACTAAATAAATGAAAGCTAGAATCTGATTGGTTGCTAAAGGCAACATCCCCCCTTTTTAAACCCGCAGCTTAGTAAATCTAGCCCAAAGAGTGAGCTTGTAGCCAAAATAGGCTACACCAGGAAAAGGCTTCAACTCACAGCAAGGCTAACGCTGGGTGAGGTGGGAATTTTTCGAGAAGTGAGTTTTGTTTGTTGAATGTGCCAGGGGCTTATTTATTTGTTTTTTACCAAAATCTGTATTCATTTTTAGTAAGTGTAGCTACAAGGGAAAAAGAGGACGGATAAAAAAGAAGAATAATGAGGCCATGAGGAAGGGAAGGAGGGCATATACTAAAATATTAGCAATATGCCTTAATATGGTAAATTCTGACAAATACAGTGTTTCAAGGGAGCTTATGTTTCTAAAAGGGTCCTGTGGGGGTGGGGTTATAATTAAACCAGGGATCCCATATCTGACAGAACCTAATCAAATTCTGGTAAAACAAATTTTGTTGCTTAGTTTATGAATTGATGGTAAAGTAGTCTGTTTCCACTAGGAGGTGATGTTTTTTTTTAATTAGTAAAACGGCAACACAATGGACAGAAAGCAAACACATAGGAAACGTTATTTTCATACTGTCTGAAAGTGCTACTGTTTTGTTCTAGCAATGGGAGAACCCTATATTTTCATCCATCAATTAATTGGATCAATAGTTGTAATTTTAGCAATTCATTGATTTGAACTCAACCATGTATTAGGTTCCAGTCTTGAACTTCAAATTTTATACTTCACTTCCTTTTTCACGCTATCTATACAGTAGCTCACAAGGCACCTTACACACACACACACACACCTCATGGTAGAGCAAAGAGCTGCAAGATTCATAATTATAAGGATTGTTGAAAGCTGTTGATGTCGGCCAGATGATGAGGCGGACTCGGTACGCCTACCCACCAAGATGGGAGCAGTAATGTGTACACTATACTAGAGAGAATATACAGCAAATACTCATAGATAGGTTAAAGTTTTTATTTGCAACATAGACCAAAAGGGTCTATTTTGTACATTTAACATCTAAAATAATCTCCATATTCCATAATATCATAATAGGTTCATATTCATACATATACACACTGCAAAGACCTCGAAGCATGACCACTTATTATGTAATGCTCGATCATGTTCTAAAATATATAATTCATTATTCACAGGGTAATAAGGAATTAATACCAAACACAAACCTGAAGCTTAAAACCACTGGGTATATTTACTAAACTGTGGGTTCTGAATAACTGGAGATGTTGCCTATAGCAACAAATCAGATTCTAGTTATCCTTTATTTAGTACATTCTACAAAATGACAGCTAGTATCTAATTGGTTGTTATAGGTAGAGATGGACGGGCTCGGTCTCCCGAAAACCGAGCCCACCCGAACTAAGGGGATCCGAGTACCGAGTTGAGTCGGCTCGGTACTTTCGCGCCAATTCGGAATCCAAATTGAGGCAGACGTCGTTGTGACGTCATCGGATCTCGCGAGTTTTTGAATGTATAAATATTGTCCTCAACTGTGATCTAGCGCCATTTGAGAGAGGGATACAGAAGGGATAGGATAGATTGAGAAAGAAAGTAGGTGAAGTGTACAAAAAGTGTATGGTGTTATATACACCCAAAGACATGAAATACTAATATACCAGTCCTTGCAGTCTTTTTTTCTGAATTTGCACTAATAAGTGTAGATTCTAATATACACCCAAATAGAAGAGCTGCATTGGTAATGTTGTCATTGCTGAAATACTAATATACAGGTTCTTTGGAGTCTTTTTTTCTGAATTTGCACTATTAAGTGTATGGTCTAATATACACCCAAAGACGAGTGTTCCAGTGCTAAGAGTCATTGATGAATAGGAAGACAAGCAGGCTTGTCTTCTGAATTTGCAGGCAAATTCTACTGCGTTATATAGGTTACACACAAAGAGAAGAGCTACATTGCTCCATTGCTAATTGTAATTGCTGAAATACAAATATATTAGTCTTTGCAGGCTTTTCTTCTGAATTTGCACCAAAAATGGTAGGGTGTTATATACACCCAAAGACAAGAGCTCCATTGCTAACTGTCATTGCTGAAATAAAAATAGGAGGGCTAGCAGGCTTGTCTTCTGAATTTGCAGGCAAATTCAAAAGTGTTATATTGAATAAACAGACACATGGGGGAGAAGGAGACGAGGAAGACAAAAAATGAATCATCTTTCTCTTCCTCAGGACTGTCAATGATGTTATAGCCTCTTAGTAGGCTGTGGATCAGCCTGCGACAGTCCTGGATGGTCATCTTCTCCCTTTTCAAGATGATTCCTGGCCAGCCAAATAGCGTCCTTAAAGCAGTTCATTAGGCTCCAGGCCTCCTGGATTGCCCCAATGATATGGGTCCCAGGAAATAATACATAAAATACCAAATGGTATGAAAGGCAAGTTCTGGGCACACTGTCCTTATGTTCATGTTCCAAGGCATGCAACAGTGTGTGTGCAGTGGGCAGTCCCAAAAAATATGCTGTGCTGTTTCTCTTCTGGTAATGCAGAAGGGGCAGTGGACATATCGGCACAGGTTCCTAGAGTGCATGAATGTCCTGAGAGGCAGACCCCTCTGGATAGCCACATTCTCCCACATGTGTTTTGTTGTTGCAGCAGGGAGCTCTGGAACAGACTACATAATGTCTTTAGCTCTGATGAGCTTGTGGACAGTTTTTGGCTTCTACAAGTCTGGTTTAAGTCCCTCCAGATGGTGCTCCCTCACCAAGGTGTAGTCCAGTTGTAAGGGAAGGAGCTATCCCACTTGTCCCAACCAAGGGTCCTTCAAAGAGGCAGGAGGAAAAAGCGAGACATGGACTTCTCAGCAGAGCAAATGTTCTTTTCAATAAGAGTTCTGCAGATGCAGTTGCATACAAAGAAGGCGCGCAGCATGGTGGGGATATCTGGGATCCCTTTCCCACCTTTGAGTGTCTCCTTGTACATGACCACCCGCTTCACTCTGTCCATGTATTAGCTGTAGAATTACCCCAGTTATCCAAGGAACGGGTGGAGCAATCAAATGAACCATAACTGATTTCATGATCCAAGGACAATTCCATCTTGCACCACTTTTCTTTTCTGCCCCTGCTGTGTGCCAATGTGTCCAAGATGTGCTAGGAACTGCCATGTGTTTGAGTCATTGCTCTGTCGCTTACCATCCAGCCAGGTCGCTGCAGTATTGGTCCAAAAGTGTATGAAAATAATAATTTGACCTGTGAGGTGGTCAAAACTGACTGCAAATTACTTGAAATTAGTGTTAGTGAGGTTAATAATAATGTAGGATTTAAAAAAGAGCAAAATTATGTGATTTTAGCATATTTTAGCATTTTTTCTATAAAAAAATCCAGATCCAAAACCAAAACCAAAACCAAAACACACAAGGGTGATTTTTCCAAACCCAAAACCAAAACACGAAGCTAATCCAGATCCAAAACCAAAACACGGGGTCAGTGAGCATCTCTATCCAAAACCAAAACAAAAACACACAATGGTGGTTTTGCCAAAACCAAAACCTAAACACGAAGCTAATTCAGATCCAAAACCAAAACCAAAACACAGGGGTCAGTGAGCATCTCTAATGAAAACAAAGGGTATGGAGCACCCTGCTCATTAGAAAGCTTACATAATGTTATTAGGAATATGGTAAGCTCTAAAAAAGAGGTTTTCGGAGAGCATCTAAAGAAGGGTATCGGAAAGCCTGATTGGGTCCAATGCAAGCCTATGTTCCTCCACACACATTGTTTTCTTGCTTCACAAAACCATGCATTTTGTGGTGAATCTAGGCACACAAGTGCAAATAAAGGTGCGTGATATAACCAAAGAGGACTTTACTTTGTTTATCAGTCATTTTGTGCTTTGCAGATTATGTCTATTTTTGCAAAGAAAGTCTGCAAGCCTTTTATTCACACTTTGCTGGCTTAGATTTAGAAGCACCACCCTCCTAATATGACAGTCTCTGTAGCAAGATGAAAGAGAGCACAATAGACAAACCTAGTAAAGTATAAACACTTCACTTATTTCAGGTACATTATTCAGCTCAGTAGTCTTATATACATTAATGCCAAATTGTGGATTTAATTGGTCTGTAACAGTTTAACTGAAGGACTGTTTTTATTGTTAAATTGCTCATTGCGTCAGTTGTCTTTGGATTACTAAATTATTATTTGCTTTAACTAAGCACACTACAATTTAGCTTGAGTACATAAATAATGTTTTACTTACATAAAATTTAGTGTGGTAAATAAATAAGATTAAAACATTATCTCACAGCTCGGCATCAACTACTACATTAATTGATGAAAAATAGTAATTTCTGACTTGCTTTAAAATAATATAAGGACCAGTCATTTTAATTCCAAAAATAATGTGATAATAACATGATCAAATTTCTGTAAATAATGAAGGTTTCACTGCATGAAATATATAGTCCAGTTCTAATACTCTATTATAACGTTGCTCAAAAAACTTTATCACTTTTCATATTAATTCAAGTTTTTTGGAAGCATTTTAGGAACATTGTTTTTGATAATTAATGAATGTAGTATAAACAACACATCACATTTATTATTCAGAAATATAGTTTGCAGTTATATATAACAGATGACGTGCCATCATAGTCTCCACAAGTAGGACTTGTGTTTTGAATGTGCATTACCCATAATGTTTTTAATTCACTACTCTGGTAATGTGGATGTCTGTTGATCCCTATGGCTACCACTTAAAAATCACATAGTCCTCTCATTAAATCACATAGTCCTGGAACCTGCTACAAGGAACTCATAGCTGGAGTGGACCACAAGATACTCAGAACTGGCACCCGGTGGAGCAACCAATGGGAGACTGAACCCACAGTGAAGTGTGTGAGATGGATGCAGGAGGAGGATAGGAGGATGCCGTGGACAAGATCAGAGGCTCTTTGTACTGCTGACTGGAGATACTGCAGTCAGGAACAGAGCACTTGGTAATGCTGGTAGGAGATACTGCAGTCAGGAACAGAGCACTTGGTAATGCTGGTAGGATATACAGCAGTCAGGAACAAAGCATTTGATAATGCTGGTAGGATATACAGCAGTCAGGAACAGAGAATTTGATAATGCTGGTAGGAGATACTGCAGTCAGGAACAGAGCACTTGATAATGCTGGTAGGATATACAGCATGTCAGGAACAGAGCACTTGGTAATGCTGGTAGGAGATACTGCAGTCAGGAACACAGCACTTGGTAATGCTGGTAGGATATACAGCAGTCAGGAACAGAGCACTCGGTAATGCTGGTAGGATATACAGCAGTCAGGAACAGAGCACTTGGTAATGCTGGTAGGATATACAGCAGTCAGGAACAGAGCACTTGGTAATGCTGGTAGGATATACTGCAGTCAGGAACAGAGCACTTAGTAATGCTGGTAGGATATACTGCAGTCAGGAACAGAGCACTTGGTAATGCTGGTAGGAGATACTGCAGTCAAGAACAAAGCATTTGATAATGCTGGTAGTATATACAGCAGTCAGGAAAATAGCACTTGGTAATGCTGGTAGGATATACTGCAGTCAGGAACAGAGCACTTGGTAATGCTGGTAGGAGATACTGCAGTCAGGAACAGAGCACTTGGTAATTATGGCAGGAGATACTGCAGTAAGGAACAGGATCAGAGCCAAGAGACCTTCACCTATGGGATGAGAATTGTTCTGGCAATGTTCGTATGAATGGAAAGTTCACATGGCAGGGTCTTCTAGCTGTATAAAGGAGACCAGTTCTGGACTGTTGGAAAATCAAGTTGTGGGTGAACATTCCCATTAAATCTAGTTTTACAGAAATGTATAAAAGGGACATCACATTACAATAATACGAGATTACCACACAATACTGACAACATTGTCTATACTTTATGTAAGTTATTTATCTCATTCTCCTGTCCTGACAATAAGGAAAATTGCACATTATACTTTTCAGTCAGACAGTGTACGGACCAGTCGCAGCATTAGTAGCTGCGTGCCAGAGTATACAAAGTGCTCAAAGAGCATAATGGAAGGTGACCAGAGGCTCCCTGTTAGTATTAGAGGAGTCTGTGCCCATAACACAGTAATACTACATGGACGTGTAGTATATTAAAGAACCTGCCTGCATCTATACTGTATGAGATAGTCTATACCCCCATATGTATTAGTGTATGTGCATACAAGACTGCATAAACTGTTATTGCCTGAATTGCCTGCTGTACTACAAGCAACTGTGAATAACTGCATTCAACTGTTGCTGTCATCTTTAATAAACAGAAACCTGTTCAAGAAACAAAAGTGTTGTAGCTTAACATCCAGAGTAACACCGTTGAATACCTTTATAAACATCAAAAGGTATGACCAACAATAATGTATTGTTTAAGATTTTAGAAGATGGCCTGTTCTATTGTGTAGTAATAGAGCATTATTCATATACTTTTTATGTGTAAAACTATATTAAAAATGCTTAAACAAATATTGACTAATGCTTTATAAGCAATTCGATAGTGCCAAAAGGACAGGTCTGTTTTTATGCAAAGACTTAGCATTTATCAACAGTTCATCCCCTGTCTGATCTGAATTGTAAAGGTGAGTGATGTCATAATGGTGCAAATCATCACAATAGCTGCCTATAAAATCCCCTCCCAGCACTTAGCTCCTCAGTTTTAGATGTTATTTCGGATGATACTGAACAAGACGCTGAAGCACCTCTACTAAATTCAGCAAAGGAAAGGTAACTATAACAATCTTTTGTCTGATAACGCTGATATATTGAATCTTTTCCTCTAAGCTTTCTGGCTATGATGATGGGAGGAAGGGTCTGGCCATAGACAGTTTATACAATGGAGAAGGTGAGGAAGTGGTGTATAAACCATAAATGGTAAATAATATTAGAAGTACAGTCCACAATAAGTGGGTATACCACTGGGATGAGCGGGTTACTACGTGACCGGATGACATGCCTGTTATAATTAATTTCCCATGACAAACCAATGTCAAAATAAATATAGCTCATATTCCATCCCCGCTACATATCTTCTTTTATTTAAAAGTGAAATTCTTAGATCCCATCATACATGATATGATATGCAAATTATTGTTATTTACATTTCTACTGCCCTCTGGTGAAAAGATAAGCATATATTAACATTTTAGCCAGGATATTTATGTGCTAGAAATATTAGACATCAGGCATCAAGTGACTTCGAAAAGATAGTAATCTGGGCTCTCACAGCTAATGTAGACTTTTTTAAAGGATATTAAGGATATTAAGTTACCAAGAATTACCGTGACCATATACAGTCAGTATGCCAAAGTGATACTATAATGGTGACAGAAATATGAGGTGACTTCTAATATCTCTAATTTATGGAAGGGGGGCTTATTGCTTATAACACCTAAGTAACAACTGAAATGATTTTTGCCATCTACTGACCTGCACTAGCTAGTTGTGTTCTGGAGATTTTAGACGACTTAAAGCCCAGTCATATACAGTTCATAGGATATAGATTCTGATGTTCATTGTTAGATTACATAACACTTCCATTTAAATTTTGAAATCTTTAAATATTTTTTATTTTATTATTTCTCCTTAGAAATGACCTCTATGAGCCAGCCAGGGTCTCTCTGCCACCCGCCAAGCTGTATTTTCCGTGGCACTATCCAGCAGGGCTCACTGCGCCATCCCACCAGCCGGGAACTCTGTGTCCCACCCACAGCCATACACCACCAGCTGGGCCCTCTGAGACGTACCCCAAGTCAGGCTGTTTCTTCTACACCACCACCTCAGCGCTCTGTGCCAGACCTTCAACTGGGATCTTTGGGCCACCCTTCAACTGGGCTCTCAGTACATCACCCCCAGCTCGGCCCGCTGTGCTATACCACCATACGAGCTCTCTCTGCTGCACGAAAGGCCAAGATCTCTGCGTCACAGCCCCAATCAGGCCCTTGGAGCCGCACCGCATGCCGGGCTATCTGTGACACACCGCCAGCTGAGGACTCTGGTTTAGACACCAAGCCAGGTTCAGGGTCTGTTTACCACCAACCAAGCAGAGCTCTCTATAACACAGCCAAAGATGAGCTCTGTTTGCCACCCCTGAAGCCTCATCCTCCAAGGCAGGTGCCGAGCAACACTTCTCCTTTTAGGCCGTGTGCACCAAGCAGAGCTTTCTATAACTTAGCCAAAGCTGAGCTCTGTTTGCCACCCCTGAAGCCTCATCCTCCAAGGCAGGTGCCGAGCAACACTTCTCCTTTTAGGCCGTGTGCACCAAGCAGAGCTTTCTATAACTTAGCCAAAGCTGAGCTCTGTTTGCCACCCCTGAAGCCTCATCCTCCAAGTCAGGTGCCGAGCAACACTTCTCCTTTTAGGCCGTGTGCACCAAGCAGAGCTTTCTATAACTTAGCCAAAGCTGAGCTCTGTTTGCCACCCCTGAAGCCTCATCCTCCAAGGCAGGTGCCGAGTAATACTTCTCCTTTTAGGCCGTGTGCACCAAGCAGAGCTCTCTATAACACAGCCATAGCTCTGTCCACCAGCCCCCAAATATGGTTATATGCAACACCCACCAAGCCTGCTTCTGTATTTAAACCACCAAGACAGGAACGGTTTACAACCTGCCAAGCCGGGCTTCGTGTACCTACCTCCACACACCGAAGTGGGCTTAATTTTTGACTCTTTTGTAGTTTTCGTTTAACATTTTTGTGAAAAATAAACAAAAATATTATAGATCACTCTTTTGTGTAACAAACCTCATCATTTTATATCCTAACACATGATAAATAACTTTACCAATATCAGTCTAAAGTTATGTTGGTGCAAGAGAAGGGGAGCTAATAGAAATATAGTTCTTGTAAGAGATAATGTGCAAAATAGGTAGCAAAGGAACAACGTAAACTAAGTTTTGGGGATATTTCTGGTTTCTATAAATGCTTGTTTACAGAAAAAAATTAACTATTTGTTAAGGTGTAGTTGGAAAATGGCAATATACTACAGATCTCTAGAGAAGTTTATAATCTAACAATCCATAAATTAACATTCCAAAAAGCAAAATAGATAAACTATGCACAAAAGATTTGTATCAAGATTCCCAATACCCACATAGAGAATGTGAATGGAACAAAAGTGGTTTATTTTAAACACAGGTCACACAGAGGTAAAAATGAGATGCAGTAAATAATAAGGCAACTAACACAAGTCTATAAAAACAGTAAAACAGGATCCCAGGATACCGAGGTAGCTGAAGGACTGAAGTACTGGATACCTGGCACAACTGCAGGTACAGGTTAGTTGGAGTAAGCAGATTTGGTTGGGAAGCTGGAGACAAGGCAAAACGGGATGACTGTGGGAGACCCAGGTGATTCCAAGTATGGCAAATGAAAGCAGCTGCAGGGTGTCTGGTTTGGAAGGGTAAGCTGGGAAGCTGGTGACACTGGTTTTCCAAGTTAGACAGATGACTGCAGGTATATGATATCTGGGTTGTCAGATAATGGTGAGAAGCTGGAAACTCTGGTTTTCCAAGTTAGACAATGGACTGCAAATATTGGATATCTGGAAGCACTGGATGATCCACGGGAGAGTTAGGCAAAAGGAGTTTCAGGCAAGCCAGGGGTCAGAAGTTGGGAGATTCACAATAATACCAGGGAGTAAGCAGGAGCATGGTCAAACAAACCCGGGATCTGGGTCACACAAGGAGGTGCAAAATGTAGGAACAAGCAGTTAGTCCAATACCAGGGAAGAAGTCAGGATCAGCTCACAGGTGTTTTCACAGGCAGGAACAGGCGAAGGCAGTGCAATCTCTTGGGAGGAGAGGCTGAACTACAGCCAGTAGCAAACCGTGACAATTCACCATCTAAATGACCATGTATTAAATGTTCTCAATATAATTTTTTAAAAATACAACATATTACCATCAACACCGAGAAATGTTGCAACATGAGCAACAGCTTATAGGGGAACTCCATCCAGGTACATATTTTACTTCATCCCAGCTAACTTATCTCTTCAGACTGGTGTATATCTATATGTATATATATATATATATATATATATATATATATATATAATGGAACACAATATCAGATTGGCGCTTTACCCAATGTATGGATAATAAATACAATGATAATCAAAACGTAATACTAAACAAAGATATAAATAAACATAAAACATAAACAGAACACCTCCACAAATATGTGTGGCAGCCAAGTCTCCAATATCGGATGGTTAGACCGAAAAGAGGTATCAAAATGATAAGTTATGGAAGGACGGCTCCTTCAGGTGTAAAAACAGATAATTGTGTATATATTAGTCAGTAAGCTCAGAGAGTCCAGAGAACATAAAATCCAGAGAAAATTAGTAATGCAGGTAGATATCAGCATATAGCAGCATATATCAGAAAATCAGGTGAGACACTGTGCAGATTAATAGTGTAGTAATGTGCATACCAGAAATAAGTAAAATAACAGCTTATCTGTATATAGGCTCCTCAGTCATCCCAGGTGGTGATTTCCTTTGCTCGCAGAGACAAGATGCAAATATAGTATATTCTATTAATAACTGCTGCATCACCGCTCAATAGTAGGAAAGATATTAGAAAGCCATATGGTGTAGTATTTTTGCAAACAATTTATTCAGCAGAAAAAATATAAAATGCAAACTCACGATGAAGATAATAAATATAAGCTTATCTGTATAATATACAGGCGAGATCACTGGTAGTCATATCCCACCAATGTACTAATATACTAATTACACCATGAGGTGTCATTTTTGGGTAGAGGAAGAAAAAAAAATGGCGGCCAGTGCGCCATTTGCCCGCGATTTTAGCGCAAAATGGCGCTACACACCCCTATATAAAGCGCAAAGTTTTTAATATCACCTATTTCCTCCTGATGAAGTTCAAACTTAACGAAACGCGTTGAGGCCCACAACTGTACTTTCTGGGACCCTGTTTCACTGATCTACACTGGGAGTAACAAATTAAGATATCACCCTTTCCTGAGCTTTTGTATGGAGCCTATAGAGGGACATCTTTAACTACATCCAGGGATATGACTACCAGTGATCTCGTCTGTATATTATACAGATAAGCTTAAATTTAGTATCTTCATTGTGAGTTTGCATTTTATATTTTTTCTGCTGAATAAATTGTTTGCAAAAATACTACACCATATGGCTTTCTTATATCTTTCCTACTATTGAGCGGTGATGCAGCAGTTATTAATAGAACATACTATATTTGCATCTTGTCTCTGTGAGCAAAGGAAATCACCACCTGGGATGACTGAGGAGCCTATATACAGATAAGCTGTTATTTTACTTATTTCTGGTACGCACACTACTACACTATTAATCTGCACAGTGTCTCACCTGATTTTCTGATATATGCTGCTATATGCTGATATCTACCTGCATTATTAATTTTCTCGGGATTTTATGTTCTCTGGACTCTCTGAGCTTACTGACTATATATACACAATTATCTGTTTTTACACCTGAAGGCGCCATCCTTCCATAACTTATCATTTTGATATATATATATATATATATATATATATGTATATGTGTGTATATATATATATATATATATATATATATATATATATACATACATATATAGTACCTGCCGTTGTCCGAGTTTGAATCTTCAAGTTATTGAGTTAACAATGAGTTGCATGTAAGTGTCAACATTTTAAAAATAATAAGCAGTTTAGAAGCTCCTCCAACACACCCATTAGGTGGCTGCGCATTGTCATTTTTGTTTTTATATTAATGTCATCCAAATCCATCCAGTAGAAGGCCCAGAACAGGCTTCCCGGGTCAAAGTTCTGGTCAGTGTATACCAACGGGAGGTCCAACTGGTAGCTCAACCCCCTAGTAGGTGTTCTGGGATCTAGTGTTCCCAGTCTGTGATGTTTTTGTGCAAATCCATAAAGTGGGAAGCTCAGAATAGGCTCCCAGAGTTAAAGTTCTGCCCAGCGTACATCAATGGTATGACCGACCTGGACCCGAAGCCTCCTAAAACCTGACCAGGATCCAACTGGACCACCTTGCATGTGTTTTATCCAAATCTAAACAGGGGTGTCTCGATACATAACCGAACAGTCAAAAAAACCAAATCCATCTAGTGGAAGCCCCAGAACAGGTATCTCAGGTCAAAGCTCTGGCCAACGCACACCAACAGGAGGTCCGACCGAGACCTCAGCCGCTAGTATGTCTTTTGGGATCCAGTGTTACCAGTCTGTGAAGTCTTGGTCCAAATCCATCAAGTGGAAGGCTCAGAACAGACTCCCTGGATCAAATTTCTGCTCAGCGTACACCAACGGGAGGTCCTACCAGGATCTTAACCACCCTAAAACCTGAACAGGATCGAACTGGACCACTTCGTTTTTGGTTTCATCCCAATCAGTGCAGGCGTTTCCGAATGCATTACTGGACAGACAAACAAACCAAATCGATCCAGTGTAAGGCCCAGAATAGGCTCCCCACATCAAAATTCTTGTCAGCATAAACTAATGGGAGACTAATTGGAGGTCCGACTGGAACCTCAACAACCTCGTATGTCCTCTGGGATCAAATGTTACCAGTCTGTGAAAGTTTTGTCTAAATCAATCCATTGGAGGACTCAAAACAGGCTCCCCGAATCAAAGTTCTGCCCAGCATTCATGAACAGGAGGTCGACATGGACTCTAACCCCCTTAAAACCTGGCCAGGATCCTACCGGACCACCTTGCATTGGTCTCATCACAATCAATGATTGTGGGGAGCACGGTGGCTTCTGCCTCACAGCACTGGGGTCATTAGTTCGATTACCGACCATGGCCTTTTCTGTGTGAAGTTTGTATGTTCTCCCAGTATTTGAGTGGGTTTCCTCCGGGTGCTCCGGTTTCCTCCAACACTCCAAAAACACACTGGTAGGTTAATTGTCTGCTATGAAATTTCCCTTCGTCTATCTCGGTCTGTGTGTGTGTATGTTAGGGGATTAAGATTGTAAGCTCCAAAGGGGCAGGGACTGATGTGAGTTCTCTGTACAGTGCTGCGGAATTAGTGGCGCTATGTAAATAAATAATGATGATGATGATGATGACGAATCAGTGCAGGAGTGTCGAAAATATTTGCCAACAAACAAGGAAACAAACGTGGTTTTGTCCACATGTCACCACCTCATCATTTTTCTCCATCACCTCATCCTTCATCTTCATCGCCACATCCTTCATCAAGCTACTTAAGGTGTTAAAAACTCCCCACTGTTACCCCCGTCAACCACCAACCACTCCCAACTGTCACTTCTCCTTCAAGAAATATATAGGTCAGTGTATAACTCTGCCCAGCAGGTGGCGCTGCAGCCTGGTTTGTTTTTTTTTCACACACGCCACTAGGCAATTATATAGTAGATATATATATATATATATATATATATATATATAAATATATGATTTTCAATAGGCATTTAACATCATTTATGAATCTGCTACTTATAATGTTATTCTAATGTATTTTTATTATGTATTTGTAAACATGTAATGTAGGTCATGTTTTTACTTGCAAAGCAACGTTACACAACGATGTTCTCTTTTGAGTCACTTTGCACTTTTACACTTTTTATATATCATAGTGATATGTAAGTAATCAGGCACTGTGAATGGACTTTTGTTTGCAAACATTTTTTTCAAAAATTGTTTTACCAGGTTACATGATCACTAGTTTAGAGATCGTACTTAGCGTTATCCTGCATATGCGCACTTTAGGTGCGTTAAATGTCTCAATAAAGTTTTTTGTATTTTTCTCGCCTGCGCACATTCCAGCATGCGCCAATATGGTCTAGGTCTATAAATGACCGGAGATATGTTCTCCATATACTATTGATTTCTCTGCTCCTGAGGAAGTATTGTTGTTGTCAAGACGAAATGCGTCGAGCCCCGCTAATCATCAGCTGTGTTTCCATTACCTCTTTGGTATTGGAACACATGTTTTACACAAGAAAGCTTCCTGTTTATTGATTGAGAAGTGCTATTTGCCCTGGGACATCTGGTACGCATACTATACATTTCTATAAATAGATGTGGTTATACTGGTGTCCTCTCTTGAATGGTATACATCTGGGTTAACACCTGAATCACTCTAAGCAGTTTGTTGTAAGCGGTGTTGTCACTTTCACGTGGTGTATTATACTATACATTGCAATATTACGCTATGTTTGCTCTTTCTGCATTATCTTTTCATTGAGTTGAGATCCAGAGGTACAGTTCTCAAAGAGGATGCATCTTACTTCAAGATTGCCTATCCTAACCTTACGGTACGCATATTAATACACACTTTGTTTATTACAACCCTGGTAATACACTATGAGGCGCCCTGCCTGTGTTTTGTTACAGCAATATATATATATATATATATATATATATATATATATGTATATATGTATAATATGGATGTTTTCCAAATCTATTCAGTGGAAGGCAAGGAACAGGCTCCCGGTTCAAAGTTCTGGCCAGGGTACAACAACAGGAGGTCTGACCGGGACATTAACCCCCCTAATATGTCTTCTGGGATCCAATATTACCAGCCTGTGTAGTTTTTGTCCAAATCCATCCAGTAGAAGGCTCAGAACAGGCTTCCCGGGTCAAAGTTCTGCCCAGTGTACACCAACGGGAGGTCCGACTGGGACCCTAACCCCCTTAAAAGCTGCCCAGATTCCAACTGGACCACCTCAAGTTGGTTTCATTCCAATCGGTGCAGGGGTGTCTGAATGTATAACCGGACAGACACACAAACCAAATTCATCTACTGGAAGGCCCAGAACAGGCTCCTGGGGTCAAAATTTTGACCTGCGTACCCCAATGGGAGGCCCGACCGAGATCTTAATCCCCTAATATGTCTTCTGGGATCTGCTGTAACTTGTCTGTGAAGTTTTTGTCCAAGTCCATCCAGTGGAAGGATCAGAACAGACTCTTCGGGTCAAAGTTCTGCCTAGCATACACCAACCGGATGACCAACTGGGACACTAACCCCCTTAAAACCTGCCCAGGATCCAGCTGGACCACCTCGCATTGGTTTCATCTCAATCAGTGCAGGGGTGTCTGAATGCAAACAAACCAAATCCATCCAGTGGAGGGCCTAGAACAGGCTCCGCAGATCAAAGTTCTGGCCAGTGTACACTAACGAGAGGTCCAGCTGAGACCTACACCCCCTAATATGTCTTATGGGATCCAATGTAAAAGTCTTTTGAAATTTTCACCAAAAACCCATCCAGTGGAAGGCTCAGAACAGGCTCCGCGGGTCAAATTTCTGGCCAGTGTACACCAATGGAAGGTGTATATTGGCCAGAAATTTAAGGAAACCCCTTAATACCTGCTCGGAATCCAACTGGACCACCTCACATTGGTTTCATCCGAATAGTGTAGGGGTGTGGAAGATATTATCCTTCAAACAAACAAGCAAACAGATAATTAAACAAACTTTTATATATATATATATATATATATATATATACACATACATACACATATATATAGTGGTCGAGGTGGGGCGATATATGTGACAGTATGGATTTATACCTGCGCTTCTACTCTCCACTGTCTTTGATGCTGCACACATGGTTTACAAGCAGGTGCAGTGCTTGTTAAATATAAGAGTATAGAGGGAGACATAGTTGCTTCAGCATGCAGGGAAATCATCATAGATCTGATGTTTTGGGGGAAGGTGATAAAGTGGTGCGGCAATTTTCAATACACTAGCTCCATGCCTAAATCTCTCTGCTATAAGTAATTGATCCTGGGGGACGTGGCTTGGGCGCCATACTGTCAAGCAGGTTTTTACCGGAGCTCTGTCCGACAGGCCGAACAAAACATCCAATCTGGGGTTATTTGCTTCCTGGCTTCACCTAGCCCACTATTATACCACCTAGGAAGCTATTATGCCCCGACTGATACCAACGTGACCGTCGGCTTTATATTCCAACGCACTGATGACAGCAACTGACCCGACACGTGTCATGACCGTACTGCTGAGACACCTCAATCTCTTCCTGGGTGACCAAACGATTACCTGGCTAAAATTACCTGACTCCTCATCATCAATGTCAGCTGTACCACTTACCTGATAACAGACCACTGACCGACAGCCCCATGCCTATGTCTCTACCATTCCCTGGCTAAAATTACCTGACTCCTCATCACCAATGTCAGCTGTACCTCTTACCTGAGAACAGACCACTGACCAACGGCCCCATGCCTATGTCTCTACCATTCCCTCCGGAGCCCTCGGCCCTTCCAGCCTGCAACAGTATCGGTGCAAGGTGATACTCCTTGTGGAGGCTTACGTCCGATTAGGGCGCCCTGGCCTCTAGTACCAGCAGTGCCGCGGACGACTCACTTCTGGTGGGCGTGACCAACGGACTTCATCAAGTGCCACTAATTCGCCGGACCCCACATCCACACAGCGCATAAAGGTGCCATCATCATATGTGCACACAGGTCCACCTCTTTGTCAGAAACCCCACAGGCGGACCAGGCTCAAAGCCACAAGCACCAGGGTGCAGCGGAGACCCGCAGTCAACTGTCCTACCTTTTCTTGTGTGCGGACATCCTGGGACAGGCTCCCTCACACAAATATTGTCAAAGCAAACAGGTTGGTGCAGTTTTCCTCCTCTAAACATACTGACTGTGCCCCACAGCAAAATTACCGCCGTCACACTTACTCGCAGACCCCAGTGCAGCATTTAAGATACCTCTTACACAACTGAACTACCTAAGAATCTTCTAGCATATATCATCTCGGAAAAGGCAAAAACTGTATGTTCTGACTTGCTATAGACACTGTTCCTTTTGTATTGGGTTGTGATCATACAGTAACCCCAGAAATCAGAGGGTTAATCCCTGTCGCATGTGGCCATTACTGTTAGACACTCTCTTTCTAACTCTCTGCCACCTGGAGGTCATCCTGGAAATAGCAACGGTTTATACAACCTACTACTAGGTAAAAGTCCAGTGACTTCCTATACAACATAACAGAGGACTATAGACCACCAAATGTTCGGGTTTCCAAGCGCTAAAAACACAGAACAAACCCAGAACACACATACTAATGACCTGAAACTGGGACGTCAACTCATTATCCCTAGAACATTAACATACTGTAACGATGCAATCGGCTTGTAATGGCATCCAGGACAAAACAGACTTCCTCAATGGATACCTCTAAATTCTTTGACAGAAAAAAAAGAACTCTAATTCACAAAGGACAAGTTCCCCTACACTATGAGGCACTTAATCAACTCTCTGGTACAAGATATCAAGATGACTTTTCAAACAGAGATACGCCAAGCAATCTCGGTCTTTCGTAATGATATTAACGAATTGGGTGACCACACTGTTGCCCTGGTGACCATAATGGATGAGATTTGCAGATCTCTAGCGGACAACACACAGGAGCTCTCCTCACTATGCTCTTATGTCACATATATGACAGAGAAATGTGAGGATATTTAAAGAGCCCCAAGCAACAACATCCACCTCAAAAACATCCCCAAAACAGTGCACGCCCTCACCCTCCCCAACTTTTTGCTTGGCTTCTTTAAGACTATTTTGTCGGATGCCACAGACGTGGATCTTCTCCTGGATAGGGCACACAGATCTTTATGGCCCAGATCCGCCCCAGGACTGCAACCTAGAGATGTCATTCTCCACATGCATTATTACCACATAAAGGAAAAAGTCATGCAGGCTGCAAGGAACCAAAACTTCATCTCGTACCTTGGCAATGATATCCAACTGTTCACAGACTTGGCTCCTCTCACCATCCAAAAATGGTTTTGAAGGACAAGACAAAGATTCTTCGACAACATGGATATCGTTATCGTTGTTGCTTTCCTTTTCGACTTCAAGTTTTCACAGAATCCAGACTTTTTTTCGCAAAGACCCCTGCAGAAATGGCTTCGATACTTGAAAAATTAGGACTGCCCCTTAGCTCTACACTACTTTGACCACGTTAGCAGCACTGCGAACCCAGCGGGGCCCCCCCGCAGGCCGAATGGGATACAGTCTGATCTAACAAAAGACTGGGAAACTAAACTGCAGAACACCTCATACCAAAACAGAAATGAGAAATCCTGAAAGTCATTGGATGTATCCCTGGCCCCCAGTGACTTATCCTCGTTGGCTTTTGATCCAGTTTTTTCCCCACCCCATTGTCTTTTCTATTCCCTTTCTAATTTTTGCAGGTACGAATACAGCACATCCACGATCTTCACAGAAACTGATTAGACGTGACCTGTAAAGTAATCTGGAGAAAACATTTAAACCCATCCGCTATCTCCTCCTCCGCTGAGGAAAACAATCATCCGGAGATATCAGTTCAATCTCTTACACATGTTACGTGTTCTATGAGAAATCCTGCAATGGTGATGTTTACCTTCTATGATTATTTTACCTTACTAATTTCTAAAACTTATATAGCACTTTTCCAAAACTTTATTACTATTTTATATTGCATTGATGATAGTACATATATACATGTTAATGTTATATTCATGATTTCAAATGACATTTGTTGATGCTCCCACCCCTTTGCACCCACCATCCGAACTTAACTCTCACAAGACCCGGCCCCCTCTTTTTTACCTACACCCTATCAGTGCTGCATCCTGTAGCAGCATCCTGTATTCTAACCGAAGTCGAGCAATCATAGGCCAGGCACACGCCATGAATGGCATTCTCCTTTCCTCCCTGACTGGTTGCAGACAGCTAACACTTACCTTTGTCCTCCAACTCTTAACTCTCCCCTTCTTCAACCCCCTTCCTGCGACTTCTAACCATTATGTTGTTTTTTGGTCTCATAACGGCCCACAGATTCGATGGAGCCCCTCAGTGGCATGTTTCCAATTTCCCCCTCACCACCATGTCTCTAATTATTAAAAGTTAATGTTAAAGGGCTGAATACACATCAGAAGCGCTCCATACTCATGGCCGCATTAAAAACATCAAATGCAGATATAGTCTTTCTCCAAGAAACTCATCTAACCCAAAAACATGTGACATTCCAGGGAAAGCTTCTCTCTCAAACATTTTTTGCCTCAGCTACATCCAAGCAACTAGGAGTGGCTATTCTTGTACGAACATCTATACCACTGGTGGTGCGCCACTTGACTGCAGACCCAGATGGTCGATTCCTCATCTTGGTAGGCGCACTGGGCCAAATTTCAGTCACTCTAGTTTCTTGCTATTCCCCCAACAATGGCCAGATCCCCTTTTTCCAGAAGCTATTTTGTCTTGTGAATAAGCATGCCATATGCCACTTGCTCTTGGGGGGCAATTTTAACATGATTATCGATCCCATGTTAGATAGGTCTCCTATGACCACAACCTCCTCACAACCTCAAACACACTCTACCCAATTGGCTAAATGATTTGCTTTATTACTTAAAGAATACTCCCTCTTAGACACCTGGCGGGTGATAGAGGATATACTTTCTACTCACATCACCATAGCATTTACAGCCGCATAGACTATTTCATAGTAGACGGTCGGCTCGCTACCAAACTCCTTGGAACTGAGGTCTATCCGTTCACCTGGAGAGACCATATGGTAGTATCCCTCCAACTAGATATAGCGAATCTCCCCAAATGAATCCCGACATGGAGGCTAGACGATACCCTCTTGCTAAGTCCCGTGACATGCCTAGAGCTAACAGAGGCACTAACTAATTTCTTCACCTTAAATGAGACACCTGACATTTTCCCATCCATGGTCTAGGATGCACACAAAGCCACAATCCGTGGACGTCTTATTAGTATAGCAGCTGCTCAACATAGGGAGGAACGGGAGCAGATATCCACATTTATCCACCCAACATCAGGGCTCATTAGATCCAACACATCTACAGGAACTAACGATAGTGAGGGGCCAGCTCAACGTGGTTTTGTCCAAAAAAACAGCCAGTAATCTCAAATTGACCCAACAATTATTCGACAAAAAGGATGATAAGGCAGATTCCTTCCTGGCCTGCAGGCTTCGGCAGAGGCGTACACGTAATTTGGTTTCATCTATTAAAAATCCTCAAGGGCAACTAACGCATAAACCGAATTCGATATTAAAAGAATTTCAAACATTTTATTCATCGCTCTATAATTTGAATGCCTCAGACCCGCCGCCCCATGGCCTTGAGAAGAGAATAAGTGCTTATCTACATTCTTGTCACCATCCACAGCTCTCTGATTCGAAGATCCAATTCCTCAACTCTCTTATATAACAGGAGAGTAAAACATTAGAGCTCTATGTAGCATTAAGGTGGCCTTTGATCCAGCTACAAACCAAGCTTATATCACGGTCATTTTGAAAGAGGGCAAAGACCCTTCCCTTTGTAGCAGCTACTGCCCTATATCATTGCTAAATGTAGATCTGAAAATATATGCCAAAGTTCTCGCAAATAGGGTAAACTCTGTACTCCCGAAATTAGTACATGCCGATCAGGTTGGATTTGTCCCGGGATGCCAAGTCGCGGACAATACCAGGCGGACCATTGATCTTATCCAACACATTAATGAACATGAACTACCTTCTCTCCTCTTATTTCTAGATGCCGAGAAGGCATTTGACCACGCTGGCTGGACGTTCATGATGAAGACCCTCACTGCCTACGTTTTCCAAGACCGTTTCCTCAAAGGGGTCTCAGCCATGTATCTCAACCCTATTGCCTCGGTCCAGGTGAACGGATGCTCTTCTCCGTACTTCCCTATTCGGAACCGGACTAGACAGAGCTGTTCTCTCTCCCCCTTTCTATTTGTATTAGTCATAGAGCCACTAGCCATGAAAATACGTCTGAATCCTAATATCACCGGTATACATCTGCCCTCTAGCACCCACAATATGGCACTCTATGCAGACGATATATTTCTTACCATCACCAACCCTTTATCTTCCCTCCCTAGTCTATTTCAAGAACTTGATATCTTCTCTACACTATCAAACTTCAAAATCAACAGACCTAAGATAGACATCCTGGATTTACATATCCCTCCTAAATTCAAACAACTTTTAGAACTGAGAACTCCTTTTCACTGGAACTCCAACCACATTAAGTATCTGGGTATAGCACTCAACAGAAGGGTGGAAAGTCTCTGTCGGGCTAATTATTCCCCGCTCATAGCTTGAATAAAAAAAGACTTGGCATCCTGGGACAAACTCATGATATCCTGGGTGGGACAGATTGCATTAGTGAAAATGAACTGTAGTTACTGGATTTCAGATATTCTACAACTCTTTCTTTTAAGAGTGTCTCCATCAGTTTCCCTACTACTGATTTAAGGTTCCCTGATCTGTAGTTGCTTGCCTCTTCCTTGCTTCCACTTTTCTGCAGTGGGACTATATTTGCTTTGTTCCAGTCCTCTGGAATTACTCCTGTAGATAGTGACGGATTCAATAATTCAGCTTAACTGTAGCCCCATCCCCTTTCTTTTTATAGTGAACACTGAGCAAAAATAATTAAGATGATCTGCAATTTCCTTGTCTTCCTCAACACGACTCTCACTTTCTGTCTTTAGTCTAAATATTCCTCCTTTTGTTTTTCTCCTTTCACTTATACACCTAAAAAAAATGTTGCCCCCTTTACCTACTGACTGGGCCATTTTCTCTTCAGCTTGTGCCTTTGAACATCTGATTACCTCCTTAGCATCCACCTTTCTAATAAGATACACCTCTTTGTCTTCATTATTCTGAGTCTGCTTATATATCCTAAAGCCCACTTCTTTTGCAAACCACACTGGCTTCCCTTTCCTTGTGCTTTTCTTAACCATTTTGATACAAAGGTCTGTTGCTTTTTAATTTTTTCCACCTCTTCTGAACTACTTTCAAGTTCTTCCACTCTGCCAAATAGTCACTTACACATTTTCCCATCTATGTAATTTCAGCATTCCTAAACTCTAACACCTTTTTTTTGTGTGGTATGAGCTGGTCTCTGTCTCCGTCTCTGTCTTTAAACTAAGCCATACTGCTTGATGGTCACTGGATCCTATATTGGAACATCTATTATATTTTCAAGCAACTATAGGTCGTTAACATTTTCTACATATTGTTTAATGTTTAAGGGGGCCCACTTCATCAAGGTCCCACAGGGCCCATTTGCCATCGGGCAAGCTGACACTCTGGCCAGTCTGCCACTGGCTATATATATATAGATGATATCTGTTGTGAACATAGAGAACTTACAGTTATAAGGGTTAACCCATCACATAATTTTGGGGAATAAGCCTAATTCATAACTGCAGTGTTTTTTTGATATATCAACTGAATCCATTGATAAATTGAGCTTCTATGCTGTAAAATGTGAAGTCAGAAGGACTGTTGTATGTTTATTTGGTGGCTCTGCACATCCCGGTGTTAGAAGATAGCAGTGTCACCTGTGGCAGCTTCAAAGGCCCCTGCGGTGAGCTACATCCTGACACAAGTTAGTTTTTTGGACACCTGAATAGACCTTTTGGAGCCGTTCACAGCTTGATAACCTTGCAGACATTTGAAGGCTTCCTCTACAGGTATATAGAAAGATGAACTTCAAAGAAAATGTCTTCATATTTCATATTTTGGGAAATATGTGTGTAACTCCATACTGAGGAGTAGAAATCACACACGGGTTGTGAATTATACTTACTAGCGGTACCAGGGAACAGCTATAATCACATGTCTTTGGGAAAGGTATATCCTATGGTTATAATTCCATCATGCTTTGTATTTAAACGTGTGGGAGATTATGACTGGCATATTGAAGGGGGAGTTATGTATCTAGGATATATTTGTGAAGAGTTATCAAAGGTCAAAACTTTTGGAATATTTTTTAGCAAAATATAGTAGCACCCAGGGGACATTCCTGCCCCCCTATTAGCATTAACACTGCCCCTGTGAAGGCCGTACCATTTCATTTTGCTTAAAAAACCTGTGTTGTGAAATGGCAAATTATCAGTTTCTTGGGGATCAATCTAATTGAAGGACTGTCCATTTTTTCTGCCTACCCCCAGGCATACAGATTATTATACATAAGTTTTGCTCTGTACTTTCATCCCATTTGTTTTTTTTAAGTGTTTGCAATTTTTTATTTGTATGTCAAATCTGTATCTAATTTTTGTTTATTATCTGTAAGCATTGTACCTTTTGTATATTAAATCTAATAACTTAATAATTCTGTCATTGTTCTAAACAAATCCATTGCCTGTGTAGAAGAAAGAAATTGCTTGGCTGGTTTAACTTTTTAGATACTAGAGTATGAAGGGTTAACTGCTTAGCTACCAGAACACTGATTGTGCACAATTGGATAATTAAGACATAGGTTTACTACAGGCCTTATATGTAGCTAGTGGCGGAGAGATGGGGAAACGGTTGTCTGTGTTGGTAAAGGGACCAGTAAATCTATAGCCTTAGAGAAAGAGGCGAGTGGGAGATTTGGGCTGGAATCCTGTTTGTTCCCTTACAGTAAGCTTCCAAGTCACGAGTTCGTGGAGGGCGGTTTGTGACAGATAAAGGGGATCAGGAGCGGTTTCCTGACAAAATAGAGGTGATATATTATATGATCGTTGGAATATATGATAACATATTATATCAGGGAGTAGCTAGAGGGGCTTATTCCTAATATCTAGTGAGTTTTTCATTTATATTTTCCTGGAAAATACATTTTGCCTCATTTTCAGATCCAATTTTGGCGTGAAAAATCGCGTCATGTTTTTGTTCTACTCAGAACCCCAAATCTTGAATTCCTAGAATCCAAACCGCTCATCTCTACTTAATATTACAAAAAGTTGTAGACTTTAATATAGCTAGCTGACAGTACTCCGTGACATATAAGAAATATAGGGAAGGAAGGTTGGAAGTGTAATTAGTATTGACAGGTGAAATTAAATATTAGGGTCCCTGCAATGTTACTGTCTTTAATATACTGCTCATTGCTGCGGATGATGTTCTTATAAGCCAGCAGAAAATGGGCTAGTGCTTCAGTAATATCATTAATACTGTTCTGATTTAGAAGTATGAATTTTGAATAATAGAATAGGAATAAATATTGTTATTTAATTCTTAATTAAGAAGTACAGTAGCAGACATGCTCTTACACATATACATATTCTTAGTAATTAATAACTGACTACATTGCAAATCAGCTTGGTTTTGAACCGATGAGCATAGATGATCTGCTGAGTGCATGTAACATACCCTGTTCTGTCCTTTGGGTAATTAAATCAAACTTTTCAGTATTACTTATAAAATAGTGCTTGGTTTAGTTTCATTCATAGCTAAACTTAATCATGAGAGTGAGATGGAATTTATTACATGTGCGAATTATGTATATTAACAGGGCTTACATTGGGCTAAGTGTTCCTATAAAGGTGCTTCTCTACTGAACTGCAACTGGAAGATGCAAGAGTAAAACAAGACCTGATCTCAGCCTGCTCAGGGCTTCTGCAAAGTTCAAGTGGTTTTGCAGGGTGAGAAAGGGTGTGCGCCCCTAACAAGACCACAACCCTCATCTCTCATTTTAATAATCTTCCTCTGCAAATTGAAAACTCTACAAAACTAGACGCAAAGATGCACTACCTCCTCATATTACAAAGCAACGCTCAAGCACTGTGTGACGAGAATGGGGTACTCAGTGCTGTTAATAAGGATATGCCCACCAGGGACCCCCTCTCGTCTGGAAGAATGCCAATGGCATTTACCTCACTATTCTTAAATTAGGCCATGTGGCATGGTTAAATGTGTTTATGTATTTTATGGTTACCCTGAATCCAAATATCTCTGGTTTGCTGTAGTACACTCCTCCAGGTATCGACTGCTGTCATTAAAGACTGTGGAAATTTGTAGCATAGCGGTTGGCTACATGGGGCAAAAAATCTCAGTTCAGCTAAAGCAGGGTTGTCCAACCCGCGGCCCGTGGGCCGCATGTGGCCCAGCACGCCTGTAAATGTGGCCCAGAAGGAGTTTTGGTTGTGGCAAGGGGGCAGCACTGTTAATGGAAAAAAAAATCCTGGAAAAAAAAGAAAAGAAAATACTTACCTTGCGGTCACGTCAGCTGGTACTCCGGCTCCCTTCCTTGTCTCCTCCTCCGTGCGGTGCTCGCAGTGAATGTCGGGCGTGATGTCATCACGCCCAACATCCATTGCGGAGTGCAGCACAGAGGAGTCACCCACGTGAGAAGAACAATCAGCAGCACAGAATTGGAGAAAAGAAGAGAAGAAGACAGGAGAACAAGCCGATTAAAAGGTAAGTTAAGGGGGATTTTTTTTTATTATTTCAAGGGACGCTGACCAGTGAATAGAAGTCACCTGGTCCTGGAGCATCATGGACCTTATCTCCCTGCTACATACTTCTACTTGTAATACTAATGGGGCATTATATATTATTCTCTTTGGCCCATTATAAGTTGTTATCCCTTAACTAACATAGTGGTGTGCAAATAAAAGAAAAATGTTGTCCGGCGCTCAGAAACAAACAGAATTTAAAAATCACTGTGTCAGCATAAACATAAAGGAGAATTTTGTGCACAATATAGCTATATTGGGGTTAAGCTCACCTGCCGGACGTCAAGGGGGACTCACCTACAGGAGATGCCTTGACGTCCGGCAGGATGATCAGCTATCGTTATTGTTAGTGTATCTTATGTGCGGCCCAAACCAACTCGTCGTCTTCCAATGTGGCCCAGGGAAGCTAAAAGGTTGGACACCCCTGTTCTAAAGTATCATCTTAATGGGATAGGGATGGGGTGAACAATAAAGGTGGCATTCAATACCCTCCGCAGGATTCATAGTTCTGTCTAACGGTTTGCATCAAATGGGGTTGATAAACCCTCCAGTACTGTGCTAGGGATCAGTATTTACATCCCAATCCCACCTGACACCGTAGGAGACTAGGGCATAGACACAGACACCACCAGACACCAGGAATTACAGATAGAGACCCTTAGCAGTAAGCTGGAGTTTTACATCTGCCCCCACACCACCCAACCTGATATGGATTAGAGTCAAGATATTATGAAAATTCACCCTGGCTTGGTGGTAACTTTTTGGAACACACATTTATCAGTGTGAGGCAGGGGTAATGTAAGCACTTCCTGTTGACTTAAGGGTATCTTCCCATCCTCAGTCAAGAAGGAATGGAAGAAATCTTCTTCAAACACAGAGGGGTATATTTACAATGTGGCAGTTCTATAGAACCACCAATTCCCATTGCTTTTAACTAATTTTCTTCAAACGGCAATCAGGTTTTTAAGACAAAACCCGATAGGCTGTCTTTGCAGTCTCCTAAAGTTTCTCTTTCTCTCACATGTTGTCTTCCCTTAGCCTGAAAGAAACTGCAAATTTTGACCTTAACATATTCCCACCAGTTAGATATGCAATCGAATTAGCATTTATCATTCTTCCATGAGTTGTTGGCATCCCTCAGCTTCTCCAACACATCCTCCCTTTCCAGCAGAGCAAAATTGTTGTACACAACATTTTGTTGTTGTAGACATTTTGTAAATGTCAACATATTGCTTGTCGACATAATTTATGGCGACATTTTAACCGTGTTGACAATATGATTGCAGACATATTGCTGATGTATACATTATAGAGTCAACATTTGGAAAGTAGACATTAGGAATGTAGACATTTCATACCCAATCACATCAAGAAGCCTGCTCCAAAAGCTATGAACTAGTGCCTAATAAGTCATATCTGTTAACAATATATAGAGATATACCTAGTGACAAATCTAATATGTAGAGCCATATCTAGTGTCAGGTATTTGTGCTTACATATCCTGGCTGTACCATATCCCACAAGCTGACTCTAACATTTTCTGTTCTGCCCTGACAGTTGTTTGTGAACCAAGCAGGACATAAGGAAGGGACATGACATGTTCCCTCTGGGTCGGTTTGACCCCTCTCTTTCTAACGCCAGTTCTAAATCGATCATAGAAATGACTTAGATAAATGAGTACCTCACACAATAGTTGGGGAAAAAACAACAAGTATCACTGAACTGAATATGCAACTAAATAATCCATTCTCAAGGATCTCTATGTTATAAGCATCACAAAGCTGACATTTATAGCTTAAACAAAGACTAAAAAGCAATCTGTCTAATAAGCACTAAAGCTAAACATCTGAGCATTGAATTAAATATGGTTTCATTCATGTTTTTGTATTTTGTAAATCTGCATGAGCTTAAGTTTGGAGAAAAAGACCTTTGGCTTTCTGTGCCAATTCTTAACTGTTACATATGTTGATTATCTCTTAAGATATGGGCAGACATCTTGTGAAAGTCCTCAGGGCTCATTATACTCAGCATAGTGGAATTACAACTGTTTTGCTTCAGCTTTTTGACAGATATTATTTCCCATATATTAAAAAAAAGTGCCTGTATGAACTCAACCAAGGATTGATGCCTTTTTGATGCTTCATTACACTAATTAGTTGGATCCATTGGTTTACAGCCAAGAGGATTGATTTTTCATTCACTGAAAACTTGTTTTGGTTTATTTTCAATCAAATAAGATTTTAATGTTGAATTTTTATTGTCACTTACTGTTTTATGCAATGCAGAGGCATGCCCAAAAGGACTTGGGACACATTATACACTTGATTATTTTTATGATGAACTTCTTGCATGCTTTCTTCATTAAATTGAGGCTCCAATTGTTCATATTGCAACTAATTCTGAAAATGAACAAACTGTTTTGCTTCTATGATTTCCCCAGTAATCAGATGATTGAAACAACATGGGCAGCACAGTGGCCTAGTGGTTAGCACGACTGCCTCGCAGCATTGGGGTCATGAGTTTGATTCCTGACCATGGCCTTATCTGTGTGGAGTTTGTATGTTCTCCCCGTGTTTGCATGGGTTTCCTCCGGGTGCTCCGGTTTCCTCCCACACTCCAAAAAAAACATACTGGTAGGTTAATTGGCTGCAATCAAAAATAGATCCTAGTCTCTCCCTCTCTGTCTGTCTGTCAGTGTGTGTCTATAGTAGGGAATTTAGACTGTAAGCTCCAATGGGGCAGGGACTGATGTGAATGAGTTCTCTGTACAGCGCTGCGGAATTAGTGGCACTAAATAAATAAATGATGATGATGATGTTATAGAAAGTTATGGACCATGCAGTGGATTAGATTTTATGGGGTGGGGTATGCGATTGCAAAGAACAGATTTCCGACATTTGTAACTGCAGAAAAGAATACCAATTGCTCTAATTTAGATAAGTAGGAAATAGCGACTTACTGAAAAAATTACACAGAGCAATTCCAGTAACCCTGCTCTTACAGCTGAAATTGCTCTGTGTCACTTTTTCTGTAAGTTGTTATTTCCTACTTATCTAAATTTGAGCAATCAGCATTCTTTTGTTGCAGTTACTGATGTCGAAAATCTGTTTAAAGCACCAATGACTACCACCAATTTAATGCACCCCAATAGATTGCATTCCAACTAATTATGAAAATGAACAAATTGTTCTGCTAAAGTTTACACATTGCTAAACAGATTCAAGAATGGTTCCATTCAATTATTTCCCCAGTAATCAGGATTGGAGCAAAAACTTTTGTAGAAAGTTATGCAGCGTGCAATAGAGTGTGGGTTAGACTTTATGCCTTACTCTGAAAGAGTTTGAGACTTTCCTTCCTGTTTTATGTTTGCATTATGTAACCCATGCCACATATAAAAATTGTGGTCATATTATAAATCTTAAAGTCACCATTTATACTTCCAACCCTCCCACCCCCAAATACAAAAATGCAGAGACATATTAAACATTTATGAAAATATACTGAGATATACAATCTTATCGTTGCATTCTTTATATTTTAAAATTCTACAGGCAATATTTATGGTATAGTATTTGTACAAAAAGGGAGGGATAGTTATAATCATAATATTTTTATTTGGAGATTATTCTCAGTTGAATCTCTAGTGGGCAGTACTTGGTACCATTGCTCTGTATGGACATCTAGAAAATGTCCCAGATAATAAATGTTATTATTTGCATAATTTTTAACCATTGTGCTGATGGTGACATTTTATAATGTTAACCTCATTTTAATTCCTATTTAATTTAAAGGACAAGTAACCTCCATATTAGTAATCCGTATGTATTGTTGAGCTTAAACATAACTAAATTCTTTAAAATCAAATAAATCTTTAATACACTATGCTATTTCTAATTTTCAAAACATTGGAACTAGCAAAAAGAAGGATATCTAAGCATTAGTAGCAACTTGCAATGCCCTACATAACAGTGATTGTTAGTAAATGCCAGGTTATTTGTTTTCTATTTATTTTTTTATAGACAGTTGTGTCAGACATGAACGGTTGGTTACCAGTGCTTCAAGACTGGACTTACTTTTAAAATATAAAAACTTGTAGCGTCTTTCCTAGAACGGTAGCATTGCATTATTTTCAAGGTCTTTGGTACAAGCACTTTCACCAGTGGCGGATCCAGTGGGGGGAGATCGAGGCGATCGCACCCCCCTAGCAGACACTTGCTGCCGACGGCTGCACAGTATGTGCAGGTCCGTCCAGCCGTGACAGGCAGGGACAGTGTTCTGCCCGGCTGCTCTGATTGTGTTTAAAACACAATCAGAGCAGCCGGGCAGCACACTGTCCCTGCCTGTTATGGCTGGACGGACCTGCACATACTGTGCAGCCGTCGGCAGCCTAAACTGTTAGAAAGGGGCGGGGCCTATATTGCCCCCCCTAAATCGCCCCGGGTACAGTAGTTTTCTAGATCCGCCCCTGACTTTCACTGGCTTCTTTTTGTAGCTTCTTTAGGCTTGGAGGTTACTTAACAAGAAACTCTCCATGCAGTAGGATACCTGTATTGTGTGTGGGTGAGTGACCTGGGTGATCTTACTCAGCTCATGACTGAGCAGGAACACAACATATGTAATATTTAACAGAGAAGCAATTCTTTAAACTGTTGTGAGTCATCATTGAAGCATTTTAAAAGAGCAGAACAGAGACCATTTATGTGCGCAGCATGCGCATTAGGTGCATGCGCGAGAATACACATGCTCGGAAGAAGCCTCCTCCTGCTCTGCCTGCTCTATTTAGAGCAGAGTATGGTGGACAAGGAGGTGAGATCAGCATTGCCAGTCGTCCCCTACCCAAAATTTGCCCGGTGATGTAGTGTTCCACCACTTCCTACAGTTTTATAACTACAACCATGAAAATAAATATTCAATTGTGGAACCTTCCTTATGTGTTCTGTACATTATCCTATTGTGCTAAATTTTCTTTTCCATCTTTTTGTGCAAAACAATGAATCAGCTTTTTAAGGACACTATTTCCATGATAAAGATAATCAACACTAAACATTAACAGTATTAAAACTTGTCTTGGTACTTGAGTGATGCACTTTGGAATAAGTGCAAGGTTAATATTTCACATTCGTACTAAGCAGGGGAGGGCGGGCAAATTTTAGCCCGGGGGCAAGACTCGACTCATCAACCTATTAGGAACATTTTAATAGAGAAAAATGCAGGTGGCCCTGTGACCCAGCCAAAGGTAGCCCACTATGGGTCCGGCACAGGAGGAAGATGCCCCCCTGCCCCTCATACTAAGGTATTGGCCAATTTTGTGCTTCTTTTAATTCTAGTTCCTCAAAAACTGCTAAATGTTGGGAAAAGAAATTTACTGATTACACTGATTCATTGAATTTTTCCTATTGTGTTCATATTTTATTCCAAGAGTTAAAAGGGAAATGCATATCCAATACCACATGTGTAAGCTCTCTGAATGCCGATTAACTTACTTCTGAATATTGCATTGTCCATAAACACTATTGAGACCAGCTTCATAATCAGGCCCGGTGCTAGGATCCCCGGCGCCCTAGGCGCAATTTTGAAATCCGCCCCCCCCAAATAAATCCGCCACCCACCCCCAAAATATCCGCCCCCCCAAAAATAAATCCACCACTTTCCTTACCTTAAACTCCATAAAGCTGCTCCTCTCTGCAGGGTCCCGTCCCTCACTGACTGACACTGTCGGGCCCTGATGATGTCACGCCCGACAGTCAGTGAGGGGAGGGGGAGTGAGGGGGAGTGAAGGAGACGGAGGTGCGCCCGTCCCATCAGCTGTTGGAGGGGGCCGTTGCGGCGATGGTGATCCATAGCTGTGCGGCGGCCGTGGAAGGCATGCCCGCGGTCGCCGCACAGTTTTACAATATAAAGTATATCTGCTTTATTAATCCTGTGGCGCCCTTCAGAGCCCGGCACCCTAGGCAACTGCCTAACGTTGCCTAATGGGAGCGCCGGGCCTGTTCATAATCCAAAAGACTGTTTCGACTCCCAGTAATTGTCATAAGGTTTGAGAACAGGCAAGAGAGGTTTTCACCTATAGCAGCCACCTTTCCCATAGAGCTAGATGCATTCACAGGTACATGGATGCCCCCAGGACTCAAAAGTTGAAAAAGTGTGTAACTAACACTGGAAGTGCAGAGTTAGGAGGTACAGGATAGTCAGAGCAAAGCCAGAGGTCAAGGGTCAAAGGCAGGGAATGAAGTTCATCCAGAGAAAGAGCCTGTCAGGACAATCAGCAAACAAGCAAGGTCAGGGTAAGGTAAAACACAGTAGTCAGATAGAGGTTCACATAGCAAGGAGCTGGTCAGCAAACTGCAGGGCAAGGAAGCTATAAACGACAGGGAAGCTAAGCCCTCCCTGCCTTTAAAACACCTGGGAGTATATTTACTAAACTGCGGGTTTGAAAAAGTGGAGATGTTGCCTATAGCAACTAATCATATTCTAGCTGTCATTTTGTAGAATGTACTAAATAAATGATAACTAAAATCTGATTTTTCAAACTTTTTCAAACCTGCGGTTTTGTAAATATACCCCCTGGTGGCCAATCAGAGAAGGACTAGAAGTGTACATCTCCACACCATCATAGGCGACTGCAATCATGTGACTGCAGGTGCGGATGACCTGACTGACAGTTAACAGTCAAAGCGGAATATGACAGGTGCACCGGTTGCCCTGGCAACCACCGGGACTCGAAGGACAGGAAGTGATGTGCCAGCTGCCAGGGCAACAGCTGTTTCGCGGCTGCTAGAAGGTACCCGAGCTGTCTCGGCTAGCACGGCAGCCCGTGACAGAGAGAAAACGTAATTGACATATTATTACTCGCAAAAGGAGTTGATTCCAGAACACATAGGAAATATGTCCATTTTTGTAGTTTAAATATATGCATTTTCATTATTTATAACATACCTTAGACTTGTGGCTCCATACACATGGGTGGAACAGGCGTAGGTTGAGTACAGTAAGAGGGACAGTACTTTATTCATTAGGGAGGTAGGTGGTATATTAAGTCAAGTTGCAGATATCTATTCGGATTACTTATTTGTCATTTCCTTTTGGACAACTGCAGGAAAAAGATTTCCATTTGCAATATAGAGAGTAAATGGCAGATGTGGGTGGATTGGTATTTAATTACGTTTTAAATGGAAAATGCGACTTTTACATTAAACACTGTCAGGACGCTATTCTCTCTTGTGTATATCCACTCAATTGCGCTGTACTGTGTATGGAAAGGTAATGCAATTTTCCCATTTACTAGTAATTCTGGCAAGCCGCATCTTTAAACTAATGTTGGGTGTAAGCATAACCATTTGTACACCTGGCATAGAAATAATGCTGTGTATTGAGTTGGACAAAACTTTGAGATACATACGACTTGTCATATACACATTATTTTTGCCACAGAATTTTTATGTATACATTAGGCACACAAACTGCATCAAACTTTAACTGGTACCCATAGTGTTTATTAAATCTATATCATGAAAAGCAAAATAATCATATCAAATGGATGAAATGTATTAAGAACAGCCTTTGACATCGGATTTATACAAGCCTATAATATTTGGAGTCAAGTAAGCATATTCACATAGGGGGAAACGCCAGAGAAGATCATCATACATTTGATGCTCGCTATTTTTACTTTACACCATTGGGTGGCTCCTTTTATTTTCTATGGTTTTACATCTATACCACAAGGTGAAGTTTACATGTTGCTTTGCTTGTATTCATGCCTTTAGATTAATTTATAAATATTTATGCCACTTCTTGAAGTGATATTATATCATTTTACTTTGACCTACTACACCATAAACATTTTTTCATTGTTTCACATGTCTTGGAGGTCCTCATTGGATGAAATTATATAGAAGATTCACAAGGAACTTTGTATGGACTCAAGTTGAAATATCTAATAAATATGTTATATTCAAAAAGATAAAAAAAAAAAAGATTATTTTGAGTGGAGATAGGGGTGAATTACTGTATTTTTTTGTAATGCTGGGGTGGTTTAGGGAATAATAATTGAATGTGTCTGGGTTTGGGGAGATGGGCTATTTATTAAATGTGCATGTTATTATTTATTTTTTGAGCTACTTGGGGTGGGAAATGGGACAGTTTGTTAACTGTGAACACAACTGACCTGATAGCTGACTAAGTGGAAATAGTTCTCTTTATTAAATGTAAATGCTATTAATTTATTTTCTGTCTGTTCTTTTGGGGAATAGACCTATTTATTAAACGTGAATATTTTTATTTTTATGTCAGAGTTTGTTGCAGGGACAGAGGCCTGTGATGTGATGGAGGTGTCAGGACATTGAAATTAGAAGTTAGGACATTGAATCACATTCAATCTATGTTTTACATTACTAGAACTGTGATGTTAATTATGTATGTATGAATTTTATGACCATTGTTTATTCTTAAATGTTGCCAAGTGAGGTTGCACACACTACTATTATGTAAACATGCCTTTTGTTTGTTTACTGTTAGTTGTGTATTATGACTTCTGGCCATTGCATCTATATGCAGAATCAGGCATCCCACTGAATCACATCTTGCTTTAGCAGACATACTGAAGCCAAACATTGCAGAGTGCATGTAAGTGAGCTGAGGAACTTGGGGAGGTCTTCATGCAGCCCCTGGTAAATGGAAACTCAATCCCAGGTAGGGTGTTGGCTAAGGCAAAGCCCATTTGAAGATACACTTTTAAAAGTAGCAGACACAGGGAGATGGAGGTGTTCTCTCTTGAGGACGGTGGTAACTATGAGTTAGATGTGTCCAATATCATGCCTGTGAGGGTATCAGAGTCTCCGTGGACTATGCGTTCTTTGTGGACCTGTTAAAAGTTGGAGGACTTTGAGCATAGTCCCTACTACATAGGGGTGAAGAGCTTGGCTCAGCAGCTGGAAATGACTATCAAAGAGACAAACAGGCTAGGGAGGAATTGGAGATTGTAGTTCCTAGTGTGGAGAACCCTCAGGTATTGTCACATATTTGCTATTATTTTGTGTGCTGTGAGTTTTATGTATATAATAAAAAGTGCATATTTCACCCACTATTTGCATTATTTAACCCTGGCAATAACACCACAATTTTCTCAGTCTCCCAAGCCCGTTGCCTTGGTGTCACACTTGACTCCGCCCTCTGCTTTATTCCTCAAATACATACTCTCTCCCAGTTCTGTCGACTCCACCTTAAAAACATTGTCAGAATACGCCCTTTTTTTACTCAACATGCTACCAAAACTCTTATCCATTCTCTCATCATCTCCTTCTTGACTATTGCAACCTCCTGCTCTCTAGTATTCCTGACACCCATATATCCACACTAAAATCTATCCTAGATGCTGCTGCAAGACTGATCTTCCTCTCTCACCGCTCCACATCTGCTGTACCATTTTGCAAATCCCTACACTGGCTCCCTGTGCCCTCCAGAATCAAATTCAAATTACTCACCCTTACCTACAAACCCCCTCAACAACAACACCCCTATATACATCTCAAATCTCATATCAAAATACTCTCCCTCCCGCCCTCTTACATCTACCTCTGATCTGAGTCTTGTCTTGTCTCTGATAACCACCTTTCACTCCCGCCTCCATGACTTCTCCCGTGCTGCTCCCCACTTATGGAATTCCCTACCACGCTCAATCAGATTTTCCCACAACCTTCAAATCTTTAGATGCTCTTTGAAAACCCATTTCTTTTTTGGAGGTGACCTTAGTCTCGATAACACTATTCACAATAATGCACCCTAACAACTATCCCAATCTCCACTCTGAACCACACTCGCTCCTCTTGTTTCCGCTGTGCCCTCTTCCCCTTAGAATGTAAACTCTCTAATGAGCAGGGTCCTTCATATCCTTTGTTTCCATGTCTCCATTCATTTTGTCTGCCTTGTCTCTTCTTGTTTTAAGTATGTCCTGTTTTGCATTGTGGCACCTTACAAATCTACGATAATAATAATAATAATAATAATAATAATTTAACCCACAATGGGGCACTGGGAAAGCTATGAGTGACACATAGGACTGACCTATGGGCAGACCAGTTGGCTGGCAGGGCCAACAGTGATAAACATTACTCCAGAATCCTCACAAGGCCTAATTTTTAAACATGGGTACTATTGACTTAGTATTGGGGCTGCTTAGGGAGCTTTGGCACTCACTCATTGCTTGGCTTACCATAATTTATGTACCTATCTTTTTTCCAAATAGGGACTCAACATGCCAGAATCCAGGCAATCAGCAACTCAGCTTAAGACACCAGCAGCAGCATGCAATGAAATCTGAAAGAACAGGTAGAAGAAAAAAGTACTGTCTGTCCACTGTCCTGATTCTGGTGGGGTAGTCCTGGTTTTGGGGAACTGTCTCACTCAGACAGGACTTTGTTTTGACTGCAGGGACAGTCAGGAGGTATGTCTCACTTCACATTGCTCTACTTGTGAAGAGGGAGCTGTGTGAACATAACAGTTGTACATGTAGCACTGCCCATGTATTTAAAGGGCTTGAGAACTGGTCAGAGGGTGTCATAACACTGTGTAAACAGTAGCATGGCTGCACATGCATTGCTCTCTATAGTACCCCAATCAGGCCTGGCACTACAATTAGGCAGCTGCCTTGGTTGGCAGAATTTTGAAGACACCATTGAAGGCTGGTACCAGGCTTTATGAAAACACCTCTCTAATAAAGGTGAAAGTTTACTGTCATAAAACATAAAATTGCCAACATGCCATTCTACCGAAAATATTAACAAGCATATCAGCATCAGCTAGCTCCCTTCTCTCAGCTAGATCCCAGCACCTGCAATCTACATTTTTATCATCCTCACCCTCATCAATGTGTACATCATCCTCAGACAATACTAATTCATCCCCGCTGGAATCCACCATTACAGAAGTCTCTGTACTTTGATGTAATTGCCGGTAATGGCCTTCCCTGTGTCACGATTTTTGGGCAATTCTTCTACACCAGACCAAATGTAAAAATGTTGTGCTGACTCATCTGCATCACCACTGGGTGTCTTGGGAAAGGTAAGTTTTCTCCTAGCAGCAGTTGCCAAAAAACTGACCAGCTTGCTGACCAGGAGCTCATTGCATCTCTTGAGATCTGGGTCAGCTGGAAAGAAAGAGAAGACATAGCTCTTAACTTAGAATCATGCACAGTTGCCAAAATGTAGTGATCTGATTTCAAGATGCTGATAACTCTCGGATCCTGGCAAAGAGAATAAAGTTCTTGATCTACAAATCCTACATAATTAGCGGAATTGTTTATTTTCATCTCCTTCTTCAATTTTTCTAGCTACTTTTCCAAAAGTCTTATTAGTGGATTCACTTGACTCAAGTGTCTGAACTTGCGTCACAGATGACTACTTAGAGTGGTTTCAGCACCTTGCACAACACGGAAATTATTCAACACTGAGCTGGACTAAAGTACATTCCCCATCAAATTCAATTCTTCATGCAACAGCTGCAATCTCCAACTTCCTGTTGCAGAATACCAAAAATGACCCAAATTATTTCTAGATACAGACAGCATCTCCTGCATTTCACTGTTATTTTTTAAAAAGCTCGGTACTATCAAATTAATTGTGTGAGCAAAACAGGGAATGTGATGGAATTTCCAGTCTGTAATGCCTTCACATATTAGCGGCATTATCACAAATGACATATCCTCAGGAGAGTCCATTTGTTTTCTCAGGTGTCTTAGCTGTTCTTCAAACTAGACATATTTATCATCCTGCCTTTGTTGGGCTATTGGTAGCTTGATTTGTGGGGACTTGAACAAACCAAGCACTTCAGCCACAAAATTGGCACTCCTTGTTGTTGGAGTGCTTGGTTTGTTAAACCGTACATGTCCTTTGCAATATCTTACATAAAGGTGGGTGGGAGAGCCTAAGGACAACTCCATCTTGCATCACTTTTCTTTTTTTTCTGCCACTGCTGTGTGGCAATGTTTCCTAGATGTCCTGTGAACTGCCATGTGTTTGTGCTTGCTGAAGTCTTTGTCCGAAAGTGTATGAACATAATACTGTGACCTGTGAGGTGGTCATAATTGACTGGAAATGGCTGGAATTAGTGTTATTGAGGTTAATAATAATGTAGGAACAAAAAAAGAGCAAAAATATGTGATTTTAGCATATTTTCGCAATTTTTCAAAACATACAGATCCAAAACCAAAACCAAAACACACAAGGGCGAATTTGCCAAAACCAAAACACGGGGGTCATTGAGCATCTCTATTTTCTATATTATGCAATTGTTATAGTACAATTTAATTGCAAACTTTGAATTTTAATTGGATATGTTATTTTAAGTTCAATTTAAATTTAATAAGTACATACATATAACCATATGAGGTGTGTGATAACTATATTATCTTTGTTAACAAGTGTTTAGTAATTTAGGTATTGTTTACATTTACACCTGCAAAGTATAATTGATTGATACTGTGTTGTATTTCTCTAAATCCAGGCTTTGTGTATATGTCTGTAGTGGACAACAGATGCACTGTAAGCAAAGTTTTGGGGGAAAAATAATTAAATAAATATCTAACATTGTGTCAGTCAGTTAAATTAGTTTTTTTATACAGTTGTGATTTATTAAAATGAAAGAATCAGAGGGCATATATCAACAATGCTACACAATCAAACTTATTTTCATTTCAATTCTGAGATGATGCACCCAGAAAATGTTAAACTCAGGTTTATGTTGCAATTTTTTTTTAAGAAAAACTTTATTATTGTGTGAAGGAGAAGCTTCACATTACTAGATTTACATCCCTCCCTTTCAAATTAATTTACAGGTATAATTTCAAATAAATAACAGAATGAAAATAACATAAATTCCCCCATGACAAGAGTCCTTGATAGAAAATATAAGGGGTCATATTAAATTTAAGTTACAAGAACAGCTAAAATGAAATCATTATGGAAATAGAATCAAGGCTCATAAGCCCCTCTGGAAATCCAGCGGTCAAGAATGAACAGTTAGTTCTGATGTAAACAAATTAATATTTCTTTTCGTGGTCTTTTTAGAGACGGGCTGATCATAAAACTTAACCTCAATATTTCCATCGCTAAAAGCTTCTCTCCTAGTTTCTTCACTTGTTGTATTATCTCTTGTTTTTTGTTGAGTTAAGGTGATGCCTGAGGGTCCAGGTCTCCTTGAGGGAGAAGAACAATCTTTCAGGAAACAAAAACATATAGCAGACAGGAAATTTTTCTTGAAGTTTTCATTCATAAACGCGTAAACAATGGGGTTGCAAATAGAATTAAAAAATCCAATTACTTGTGCTATGGCAAATGTTATCTTGATTGTGACATCATCATATTCATTTTCAAAATTACCTAGAAGGATTAAGAAGAAAAATTACCTGGAAGGAATAAAATAGAAACTAATACAAGTTTAAAATTCATTTTAGAATTGTATAGTTAAAACAGATTATTCCACAGAACAGTAGAATTCTAACATGTAATGCTCCCAGTGTACCTAATTTATGGTATTATCGTAATCTGATTCTGAGAATCTATGTAAAGACACAAAAAAGATGACCTCCTGGTAAATTGGCTGCATGTCTAGCATTAAACTGAAGCATAGCTGAACTAAAGTAACTACCAGCTATGGAAGTTCAAAGAAGAAATGGGTCTACAGTATGCAAAGATGACATTTGAGAACATATACTGAAGAGTGTGATAAAAGAAACAGGCAGATTAAAGTAATAATCATCCTGAAAGATCACATTTACACCATAAGCGGTACCTGCTATACAAACTATACAGCATGAGACTGGAGAAAAAGGCAAGAACATTTAAATTAATCTCTAGATAGTTTCCGGGCAATTGAGTGAAATGGGTGAGGATTTTAAAGACGGCCACATAGTAGCTTTATCGGCTTCCTGAATTATATAAAGCTCTGAGCAATTAAAGCTATAGAAGAATCAAAACTCACTTTGGAGTTTGTCAACAGGAATTGATGAATGCAGTAAGGAAATTGGAATATGAAAAATAAAAAACGGTGAAAGCAGAAACAGCTGTTAAAGCTGAATACAATTGTTCAATCAAACTAGAATGAGTGTGTAAAAAACAGGTCACTTAAAGTAGACTGTTCACTTACATTAAAGTTGGCAATGTAAGAGAATGCCAAAAAATTATAAGATTCAAAGCTGTGTTAATACTAGCAAAAAATTTTTTTTTCTTACTCAATAAAACTGTTCCACAAATTGCTATGCCAACTCACCAGTGACAAATGGTTTTTTTCCGTGATGCAAACGAGAAGGTGTACCTTGCAAATGGAGAAAGTGCTGCTCTCAAAAGAATTGGTCAGGGTTGCTCATAACAAGTTCTGGCCAAAAACAGTAAATTCTTGAGAAAAATATGGAAATAAAAATATTTTCCACTTTAAGAGGGGACACTCTTATCGGCAAAACCTGTAAACCATCCAGGGGGTAAATGTATCAATGACCGGATTCTTCAACTCCGGCGAGATCGGCGTCTTCAGCGCTTAAATTTAAAACGGTGCTGCCTTGTAAAGGGAAGTTTCAGAGCTGGACTAAGGCTTAGGGGGGCCCAAGGCACTTAGGACAGGAGGGCCACTATTGTCTAAAATTAAGTTCATAGTGTCATCATTTACAACAGAGAAAAACTGTGTTATTGTTACCATAATTTTTCTCTCATTTCCTTTCCATGCCTCTCTCTCAGTGCAGCCCCTCCATGTCACTCTCATCGCAGCCCCTCCATGTCACTCTCATCGCAGCCCCTCCATGTCACTCTCATCGCAGCCCCTCCATGTCACTCTCATCGCAGCCCTCTCCATGTCACTCTCATCGCAGCCCCTCCATGTCACTCTCATCGCAGCCCCTCCATGTCACTCTCATCGCAGCCCCTCCATGTCACTCTCATCGCAGCCCCTCCATGTCACTCTCATCGCAGCCCCTCCATGTCACTCTCATCGCAGCCCCTCCATGTCACTCTCATCGCAGCCCCTCCATGTCACTCTCATCCCAGCCCTCTCCATGTCACTCTCATCGCAGCCCTCTCCATGTCACTCTCATCGCAGCCCCCCTGTGTCCCCCTCATTGCAGCCCCCTCCATGCTGCTCTCATTGCAACCCCCTCCATGTCATTCTCATTGCAGCCCCCTCTGTGCTGCTCTCATTACAGGCCCCCCTATAGGTCTCTTTGCAGCCCTCCCACCACCATAGGTCACATTGCAGCCACCCTCCACCATAGGTCTCATTGCAGCCCCCTTCCACCAGAAGTCTCATTGCAGCCCCCCTCCACAATTGGTATCATTGCAGTCCCTCCCCCTCCAACCTTCGGTCCTATTGCTGTTCCTCACCACCATCATTGGTCTCATTGCAGCCCCCCTCCTCCCCCTTAGGTCTCATTGCAACCCCCCTCCTTCCCATAGGTCTCCTTGCAGCCCCCTCCTCCCCATATTTCTCATTGCAGTCCTCCTCCACCCCCACGGGTCTCATTGCAGCCCTCTTCCTCCCCCATAGGTCTCATTGCAGCCCTCCTCCTCCAACATAGGTCTCATTGCACCCTTTCCCCCTCCCCACACTCCCTCTCTGGGCACTGCATTGTGGGATTGCTAGAGACAGCTATCAGTCGCATGCAGTGTATGAGGCTAATCTTTCTGTACAGACTCTTCAGAACACTGTCTGAGAGCTCTGAGGAGTCTGCACAGAAAGACTAACCTCATGCATTTAAAAACGTTTGAGACTATTAACTGTCTCCAGCAGCAGGACTTAGGTGCTGAGAGGCCCCCTGAGAGAGAGAGGAACCCTGTGCATGTGCCCCCTATTAATCTGGCTCTGCAGAGCCTGTCATAAGGGGCTCATACTGTTGAGAAGGGCTGTTAGACAAAAAGACTATTATTTCCATGATTTACTAAAACTTCCAAAAAAAGGAAAAGTGGAGCATTGCCCATAGCAAGCAATCAGATTCTAGCTATCTATTTCTAGAATGTACTAGTGAAATGATAACTAGTGTCTGAATGGTAGTGTGAGCAACACCTCCACTTTTCCTTTCTTGAAATTTTAGTAAATCTAACCTGTGAAGTGTTAATAGCTACATATAACTGTATAGGCAAGGTGAGTTCATGAGTTGTATTTTCTCCTTTATGTTCCTGTGCTGTGTTCCCTGTTGTTCCTGTGTTTGGATGTGTTACAGACAAGCTATGCAGTTATGTTTATCATATATACATTAAATACAGCTGAGTCCTTGCTCCCAAGTGTGCCCATCTATTCCCATGTACAGTCTAAACTTACAGATCAACAGTCTAACTATTTTCATTTAAACATATTATGTATTTTGCACATTAAAGTATGATCATTAAACTTAAATCTTTGTTTGGATGTTTTAATCGTTTAATCCAACAGCATCTTTGATTTTTTTTTTTAAAATATCTGTTTTAAACAAATTCCCTGGACAAACGCTTCCTTATCATTATGTGCAACAAGTTATTTTGTTGACTATTTTTATTTTTAAAAAAAATCATCTCTATTTTGAGGCTGATAACAAAATCTTAAAACTATGGAATAAGTGCAATGACTAAGAAAAACCCAGCGTTTACTTACTGTATTCTATCATCATGTGCACAACATGAAACGGTGCCCAACAGACTGCAAAAAGGACAACCACTGTAATCATCATTATGATTGCGCGCTTCTTCTTCCTGGATGAATGTAGTTGATGTTAATTAAGATTTTAAACTATGTAGTGTCTTGTACAAATATTTCTGTCATGCTTTTACACAGCAGGAATGATTGTTCAGTTTTTGTATGCATTTTAAAACAAACAAAATGCTGGACAAGATGAGACTTCATGTCATACTCTGCTGTACTATCGTGACCTATAAGGGCAGAGTATTGCACAATGTTAAGACACTGCACTGGCAATAATATTATGAGAAAGTTCCAGTTATTAGTTTAAGAATGTTTTATATTGTTACAAAGATAACAGATCAAACATCAAGTTAAACATAACTGTCATGAAACATTATCGCAAATATTTTGATAACATTGTAACACCACACATTATTATATATTTTTATTTTTAGATATATACTGTAGTACTGATGAAACATTTGTAAGTGAGCAAATGTATGCAAGTACATTGCTGGAGGTATGGATCAGTCAAATCTTGACTTGTCATCTTTTTCAAAGGGATATATTCCATCTATATTTATCATAAAAGTCAGAGGTTTAACATATATGTTGTATAATATCATCAAACCCTCTGCATGCATAAAAGGAACATTATTTATGGTAATTGTATAGTACTTTATCCTTTGTTGCATTAACTTTATGGTGAAAGCAGCATGAATGAACCTCACAATAATGATCAGTAGAACAGAATTGTGTGTACTTCAAATGCTAGATGAATAATGATGCTTCATCCAGTGCCCAAGCAGCATTTGAATTATGTGCCATAAATATTCATATTGATATACTGTATATTGATCACTGTTTGGCTTTCTATTAATGCTGCATTCAAGATAAGTAGCTGTGATGAGTATATAAGAAAATTATCCAATCTAACAAGTTTTCTTTGTCCATGTTTAGACAACAAACTCAAACAAGATAAAAAGAAGAATAAAACTTCACAGTAAGAGTATTCACCACTCTCAATAATGCAGTGTGGAAATGATTCGAAAACGCTTATTGTGTTGCTTCCCCTGATCCCTTAGCAATTTTCTAAAATTTAATTAACTACCACTGATCCAAAGGCACAGTCTAGTAATATACATTATTAAACTAACCTGGATATTTTAGACATCTCATTACCATGAATAGTTTGCAGGACCGAAGCATCTCCAACTCGTTTCTTAATCCAGAGTTCATAGCCAATTTTACTGTACAGCAAAAGCATCAATGTTAGTGGAAGTAGAAATAGGATCACTAGAATAAAGGTTGTGTAGATTTTTTGATGGACATGGCTGGCCCATTTTTCCAAGCAGCAAACATACTGCTTTTCATATAAAAAGTCATATTTTATCTGAAACAAAAATATAAAGCATGTTAGACACCTGAAACAGTTGTAAATATGGTATATAATGCACTGTGCAAAAACAGGGTCCCCTATGACAACATTCTACGGTGGCAAGTGTTATTAACAACAAATGTCAGAGTAAACATAGCTATAAATCCTAACATATGGCCGATTACTAGTGATGTATGCCTCTTAGGACATGTGTTTGCAATCATAAGCAACTATAAAAATTTATTTTATGTACAGTAGACATTCATAACATCCTAATAAATATATTTCATGGGGGAAAAAATATTCATTGAACAGTTTTTTTTTCTGTGTATTGTTTTGTCAGTTTGTATTCCACTTATGTATTGGACGTATCCTGCAGTGTCCTGTCTAGTAGAACAGAGTGGACCTACAACGGTATTCTTCACCACATGTATCTTCACATTCACTTCTTGTTGAATTTGGGCGTAGTATACCCAATTTACGTGCTTTTTAAAACAAAATGTGTGCCTTCATGAATCAGGCCCTAAGTGTCCAGAAACATTGGACTAAACAAAGAAACTTACTGCATTTCTGATGTTATGCTGGGCCTTCGTTTAACGACATAGTATAAAAGGGAAGCGTGCATATTTTCAGAGGAAGATTGGGCTACAAAAATTTGATCAAAGGCATTTCTTTATAAGTGCAGATTAGGATCACTACTTTACCTACTTTGCACTGAAATTTTATTTAAAGTTTATTTAAATGAGAAAATTTAATTAGATAAATGGAAGGGGAGGGTACTTAGGTGTTCCCCTGTCAATTCACAAAACCTGGTAGCTTTTATGGACATACATCTTATAGTGTAGGCCTGGCAAACATTTATGTAGAATTGTGCACATAAAGACAGTTAGGTGCATACACAGTATATTAGGATACTGACACAATTATTTATTTTAGCTGTTTACCAAAACATATTCAGGTTACTCTTATATTTTGAATATGGGCCTAAAGTGTAGATGATCAGCTTTAATTTGAGGGTATTTAAAAATGGAGAAGTGGTTTAGGATTTACAGCTATTTAATATGTAGCCCCCTCATTTTCAATGGACCTAAAGTAAGTAAGCAATTGACTCAAAAGCAGTTTCATGGACAGATGTAGGCTATTCCTTTGTTATTTGCTTGTCGATTAAGCAGGCAAAGGCTCTGGAATTGAAACCAAGTGTGAAATTGACCTTTGAAACTCTCAATCCAAGTGAGAAGCTATCCGTAAGCTGCAAAAACAAAATCTCCATCAGAGAGATAGTGGGAACCTTAAGAGTGGCCAAATCAACAGTTTGTTACATTCTGAGAAAAAAAGAAGTCACTAATGTGCTCAGCAACACAAAAATGCCTGGTGGATGATTGTAGGATCCTTTCCATGGTAAAGAAAACCACTTCACAACATCCTGCCAAGTAATGAACACTCTTCAAAAAGTAGACATATCATTATCCAAGTTTATCATAAAGATAATTCTTCAGGAGAGCAAATACAGAGGGTTCACCACAAGGTGCAAACCACGCATAAACCTCAAGAATAAAAAGGCCAGATTAGACTTATAAACATCTAAGAAAGCCAGCCCAGTTCTGGAACAGAATTCTTTGGACAGATGAAATCAAGATCAACCTGTACCAGAATGATGGGAAGAAAAAACTATGGAGAAGGCTTGGAATGGTTTATGATAAGCATACCAGATCATCTGTAAAACACTGTGGAGACTGTGTCATGGCATGGGAATGCAAGAATTCCAATAGCACTGGGTCACTAGTGTTTAGTGATGAACTGACACAAGGCAGAAGCAGCTAGATGAATTCTGAAGTTTATAAGGATATACTGTCTGCTCAGATTCAGCCAAATTCAGCAAACTTGATTGGATGGCGCTTCACATTACAGATGGACAATGATCCGAAACATACTGTTAAAGCAACCCAGGGGATTTATTACAGCAAAGAAGTAGAATATTCTACAAAGTCAATCACCTGATATCGAGCATGCATTTGACTTCCTGAACACAAAACTTAAGGCAGAAAGACCCATGGACAAACAGCACCTGAAGGCATCTGCAGTAAAGGCCTGGTAAAGCATAACAAAGGAGGAAACACAGGGTTTGGTAATGACCATGGGTTCCAGAATACAGGCAGTCATTGCCTGCAAAGGATTTGTGACAAAGTACTAAAAATTAAGATTTTATTTATGACTGTGCTAATTCGTCCAATTACTGAAAATAGGGGACTGTGTATAAAAATGGTTGCAATTCCTAAATGTTTCATACGATAATTTAGTTCAATCACTTGTATTAAAGCTGAAAGTCTGCAATTCAACTGCATCTCCATTGTTTAATTTAAAATCCATTGTGGTGGAATACAGTGAAAAAGTTGTGTCACTGTCTAGGCTTCTAGGTAATACACAGGTACACCCTCTCTAAATTGTCCCACATATATACAAAACAACAAAACTTACTTGTCATAGATTGCAGTGTCTCTCAGGAGCCATCTGACTTACTCCCCAGGTATTGAGAGACTGAGTAAACAAACTCATTTATGTTTAATAGTCTTGATTAGCCAGCAACTTGCCAGCTCTCTGGAAGACCTGAAATGGGCCTGATGAATGGAGCCCGCCCTTCTCTCTACATATCTGCCATTTATCATTTTCCCAGTGCTTCTGTCACAATAACAATATGTACAAAAAGATCACAGATATAATTGGGCACTCGACCAAATATTAAATTATTCACAATTCATGTAGAGATGCACCTTAATACACTTCCCTGTATAAAGACAGCTGCCAATCTTCAGGTAGCCGGATGGTAAGTTCATAAAAATGTCTAGAGAAATAAAGAAGAAGGAAGAGGACACCAAATAGTGTATTGTATTATTTAGGAGGTGATGCCTAATACAAATAGGTGATAACTAATATGCGTACCTGATGTATATGTCAATAAGGCATGTGTGTATGTACTGCAGCACCAAGGATACAGATAATACAGATAAGATCTTATTCCATTTTTTCTGGTACATTTAAGCACTACTATTGAGTGTAATATAATCAAATATATTGACAAAATCACACTATCTCTGGCTATCCATTTATTTTCTTTTCTGGTACTTCTGTATGGAGCTCTTCAAGATGTAGTATTAGAAGTTTGGGACCAACACACAGATGTGCCTTGTTGACATATGCATTAATAATAAATCCACTGACAAGTTAAGTGAATAACACTGATTATCTCTTTACAATGGTATCTGTGAAAGGGTTGGATATATTAGGCAGCAAGTTAACAGTTAGTTCTTAAAGTTGATGTGTTGGAAGCAAAAAAAAATACGCAAGTGTAAGGATCTGAGCGACTGTGACAAGGACCAAATTGTGATGGCTAGAGAACTGTGGTAGAGCATCTCCAAAATGGCAGGTCTTTTGGGGTGCTCCCGGTATGCAGTGCTTAGTACCTACCACAAGTGGTCTAAGGAAGGACAACCGGTGAACCAGAGACAGGGTCATGGGCACCCTAGGCTCATTGAGGCGGGTGAGGAGCAATGGCTAGTTCATCTGGTCCAATCTCGCAGAAGAGCTACTGTAGCACAAATTACTGAAAAAGTTAATGATGGCTGTAATATAAATGTGTCAGAACACGCAGTGCATCACAGCTTGCTGTATATGGGACTGCAAGTTCCCATACTGACCATTGTCCACCGCCGAAGGACATGGTCCAGAACTGGACTATGGAAGAAGAAACTGGCCTAATCTGATGAATCATGTTTTCGTTTACATCATGTGGATGGCTGGGTGCGCATGCATTGTTTACCTGGTGAAGAAATGGCACCAGGATGCACTAAGGGAGGAATGGAAGCCGGCGGAGGCAGTGTGATGCTCTGGGCAATGTTCTGCTGGGAAAACTTGAGTCCTGACATTCATATGGATGTTAATTTGACATGTACCACCTACCAAAACATTGCTGCAGACCAAGTACACCCCTTTATGTCAATGGTAATACTTGATTTCAGTGTCCTCTTTCAACAGTATAATGCACCCTGCTGCACTGAAACAATTGTTCAGGAATAGTTTGAGGAACATGACAAAGAGTTCAAGGTGTTGACTTGGCATCAAAATTTCCCAGATCTCAATCTAATCAAGCATCTGTGGGATGTGCTGGAAAAACAAGGACCCCCCCCCCCCCACCTCATAACTTACAGGACTTAAAGGATCTGCTGCCAATGTCTTGGCACGAGGGGTACCTACACAATTTTAGGCAGGTGGTTTTAAACCTGTGGCTGATCAGTGCAGGGGAGAGATAGCAAATTTTAGCCCGGGGGAAGACTCGACTCAACAACCTATTAGGAACATTTTAAAGGAAAAAATGCAGGGGGCCCAATGACCCAGCCCACGGTTGCCCACTATGGGACTGGCCCAGGGGACAGATGCACTGGACTAATGAAAGTTACTACTTACAAGTTTAAGTTGTGTCAAAAGAAATCCTTGAGAGAACTTAGAATATTGATGAATGTGTAGGTAAACAGGGTGACTATCATATTACCTGAATGCTGGACAAATAAATATGATTTTACATTTCTGAAATAATTATTCTCATTCAATAATCTATAGACCTTTAGAGTATGAAGATAGAGTATAGTAGTTCAAGAGCTAGATCTTGGTCTCATTAGTAAAGTTTTAATTTTAATACAGTGAACAAAAATTTTGTTAGTCAAAATTGTGTCTTATAAGGATAATGAAGCTGTAAATGATAAAATACATACTAGATTATTAGGGCATTGGTAATTGACATAGAGCTCTTTAATTAAGTTCTCTAGTCTACTATCTTTAATCCCTTTGGTGCCAAGTACAAACTGGACACATCCATCACATATACCCCTAAATTGCTAAGCACACCATTTTTTATTTACTTTTAAACACAGCAAAGGCCCATGCTTAGGATCATCGCCGTGGATCTTTACAGCAGGCCTCAGGCACTTCCAACAGCTATGTCTACTGACAGGCAAATCAGCGTATCCTCATTTGTGTGAACAAGCCCTTACTAGTTGCATACCCCTTCCCTCCTCTGTACCACCTCTCCAGTTGTAAGGAGGCATAAGAATCATATTTGAGAAACTCTGCATTGTCACATATGTCTGCGTTCGCCTTGCGGACATGCACAGTGCCTTTTTGCATAATTTACTCTACGCAAACTGGTTCAAATCGGCTTTAGGACCATAGTGAGATAGACATTCAAGATATAGTAACTGTGAAGGGAGACTAGAAAAACAACATAGAATAATAAGCAGAAATAGTTATGTAAAAATGTATTTTCCAAAGGGGTGACCTTCCAACACACACCAGCCAAAAACATGTATACAATTTGTATTACTGGTTTATGTATTTATTTATGACTTGAAACACTGTAATGTGCTATTACCTCCAGTCTTTGTACATGCCACATTGGGACACCAACAAATGCTGCTATTAGCCACACAATACCTAAAAGACAGATTAATAGTATTATACATTTTGCATGGTTTGTACAAGGACAAATACAAAAGCACACATGACATTATGTAAAATCCAGTTTAGGCAGCAACGGTTTGGGTGTTTACAATAGAGCAACACCACCAGACGTGTAAATATATTTTCCTTACAGGTATTAAACATAAAAATCCAACACATTTGTACTATGAGGGACCTCGAAGTTCCCATTTTACAATTCATTGATTTACTATCCTCTCCAGAATATGGTTTCTTCAATCCGATCCTCAAGAACAACAAACAAATCATGTTTTATTGATCTGTGTGTCAGTAATGATCTTATCGGCTCCAAAACAAGGGATTTTTCAAGATATGAGCCAAGGAAGTCATTTGCACTTCTTAAGAGAAATATTTTCACTTCTTTGCCATATAATTAGCTGTATTAGACATATCACCATTCTGTTGGCACTACAGAAATAAATGTTATTAATAATAATAATAATAATAATAATTATAATAATGACTCTGAGCGATCACTCTGAAAACTTAAAATATGCCATTGGTCATTGGAGTAGACAAAAGGATAATTGAAATACTGAAAAAGATCATTTCAACCCAGAATATACTACATGCTTGTACTATAATGGTCAAAGATGTTATCCTATACCTAAATGTATCATCTGTGCTGTCCTGTACAAATTAGAAAACGGAATAAAGATATGACTAAAGTGGAGGGGTACATTGCAAAGCAGTTAATATATTACAGCAAAGATAAATTCTACAGGTATGTCCAATGCTTATAGATAAATATTAATGTCAAAATATACTAACGTAATTGAGCAAATGGCTTACCTAACATGGTGAATGCTCTTCTATTTGTGTATTGCCATTTCATTTTTAAAGGATGTATGATTCCTTGGTGTCTTTCTACGGCAATGCATGTCATTGTGAGAATTTCAGTGACAATTGCTGTAGACTGGACAAATGGTACCATTTTGCAAGCAAACGCACCTGTAAAGTTACCACGACAGAAAATAATAAGTTTTGGCACATCATAGTTCATTCTGAAAAAATATAAGGATAATGTAAATAATAAAGGTACTAGCATAAGCAATGTAATACATGTATGAATCCTGTATGTACATATTTATCTATATTACATGCAACTTTAGTAACCATAGCAATAACATATTAGATACATTCATTACAGACGTAAGGGACAAAAAAATAGATGTTGACAGTGGGGATTCTGGATTCCACCTTCACTTTTCGATAAAATATGCAAATGCTATTTGCACACATACTATGCAAATACTACATATAATAGATGTGTCCAACATAGACAGTGCACTAGAAAGGCTTAAAAATCCCACTATCACAGAGGAGCCCTTGTGAATGCTAGGAATGGCAATATAATTGTTTTTCCTTCTATTTTAATCAGTAAGTTTGTTCTAGCAGAAGGATTCTGGGCACCTATGTGATTTTTAACCTTCTTTCTGTGACCCATGATTCAGATTTTTAGTGATGTCCCTTAAATGAAGTATTTCAAGATGCATATTTTACTGTCCCTGGACCTGAATCAAGTCCGGACTAATAACCGTTTGCGTAGCATATCTTGCGTGATTTCACACTTCACATGTCAGGATGCTTCAGTCTGATCAGTCTAGAAATGCGGTAAATATTGCTTATACAGAGCATAATTCCACCCCTATTCAAATTGTAATGTGTCTTAAGAAAAGCTTTGATTTATCATTTGTATATGTTGGAACTAAGCCAAAATTGCACTCTTTTTAATTACGGGCAATTTGCATTTGGGCGTGAATCAGGCTATTTTCCTCTTAAAGGAAATCTAACACTATTTTTTTTTCCCTTCGAATTTGACTAACATAAACTAACATAAACTTTAAGGGATGGTTGCATAAAATATTCTTGTTATAAGACTTCACCTAGTTTGTTTGATGGTGTTGGCAATTCTACATGCAGGGCTCACCATTTAGTACAGTTCCATTATTTACTTTCTCTTCATCATAATCACTTTATCTTCTCCAGGAACTTTCCTATATTTCTAACTGATATGTAATAATCCTCTCACAAATAGTTCAACAGCATGACCTACTGATGTCATTATGCGTGACATCATTATATTAGTATTGCAGTGAACAGTGTATTTAAGTATGGAATTGGTGTTATCTTGTCACACATCTATTAGTTTAACTGTGAATCACTTGGGATCTTCAAGTTAGTTGCCAAAATCGCTCTTTGACATGGTCTGTTATTTACTGCAATAAACTCTGCTTCCTGGGACCATTAGTGTCACATATAAAATGCTATTTTATGACTTTAACACTTTATTACCCCAAACCCACTAGTCGGGAGTTTTGGAAGGAGCTCTAGTACTTTCAGCACATGGATATTTTTTCCTGGTGGGGACATACATTATCTCAGTAGAAACAATCAGATGATATCTATAAAGGTGCAAAATATTTCCACATCTCCGTATTCCAAAAACAAGTCAGTATAATATTACAGCGTATATAAATATCCACTACAGAAGCAGCATTTACAATTCAGCATATCCTGTGTCTGTTCACATTTGTATTTCTTATGGCTAGATAGGCAAAGTTAAGTATTAAGAGGACTAGCTGAAGTGCTGATATTACAATAAAGTCTAGAGTGTTTTTTCCATTTAATCTAATACCACACACGTTTTACCACAGAAAACAGTTGGTTTGGATTTGGTGCTCATTGTGGACCTGAATTTAAGTTAGGAGCAAAGCAAATTAAAATGTGTAACTTTGCGCCTTGAGAAAACCATGTTGCATTAGAGGGGAGGTAAATTTAAAATGTAAGGACATATTTATAGTTGGGATAGGGCATGTCATAGATCAACTTAAATTTCAGTGTAAAAATAAAGCTATCAAGTATTTGTAAGCTACATGAAAACACAGCCAGTATTAGAGGGGAGGTAAATTTAAAATGTAAGGACATATTTATAGTTGGGATAGGGCATGTCATAGATCAACTTAAATTTCAGTGTAAAAATAAAGCTATCAAGTATTTGTATGCTACATGAAAAAACAGCCAGTATTTTCCTTGTGTGCAAAATATAAGTCAATTTGTACCCTTTGCATGGTTAAAGTTAAAGGTTTGATAGCAGTATATTTGGCCAAATAAAATCATCAGATATATTGCTTAAATTGAAAATCCTGTAATCTCAAAAACAAAATCTGAATTCTAGCTCATTTCAGAAAATAACCTACCATTGAGAAAAATAAGGTATAATAAGTGTTTATCTCCAAGCAAAATGTTCCATAGATAAGGAGGAATAGGTTTCTTTTAAGTTAGAGGTATATTCTACCTGATTCGATCATCTGATATAGACATAGTCAAGTCAATAGAAATAATTCTTTGTTGGCCAACAGATCTTGATCTGTTGCTGAAACCAGCAATCTCACCACCTTAGCCAATGACTTCTTCTTCATCAAGCTGGACCTCTTCACCATGTAGTCCAAAATGTAATTTGGTGGAAAAGAAATTAAAAGCCATAACCTACTTATGACCTGTGGATGTCAGAACCAGTTCAAATAGCTTTTCCTCATACTGTAGTAGATAATGGCTCATAGTAGACTGTACTATGCTGAAAGTCAGGAAGTATTTAACAAATACGACTTATCAAAGGGCCTGGAAAGGTCTTTCTTGTTAATCAAATGACCATGCTATTGACCTGTTCAAATATTTACAGACGTTTTCCTGTTTTTCTGAAAAAAAAGTGCTAAAATAAGTAGGTATATTAAGGGACATAATCTATTTGTCATTTATGGGGACAGGAATGATTTGTTAACTGTCTGTCTTGTGGTTATATTTCCTTCCTTTGGATTATGAATATTTACAATCACTAATGGTGATTAATTAACCTTCATTAGCCTCATTTAGTTGGGCATAGTTCACTTTTTAGTGTGAATATATGAATTAACATACTGTGTATGTAAACCAAAATGCATCTGTATCTAGATGTGTGAGAATCATAGGTTTGTGGTCCTTTACACCTGTAGGGACTGAATTGGACTACGCAATTGTAAGCGGAGTACAGAAAAGGTGCGTTCACATTAGTGCAGCAGGCCCAGAGGCTGAAACATAATTAGATGTGGATGCATTTCCTGATACGTCTCTTAGGAGGCATTTATACCGCAGTTACTTGAGGGCTGGTACAAAGATATGCAATGATCATGACCATCAGTAGCCATCCAACTGCTTCTGATAGACTGCTTGCATATTGTTCATACTATTTAATTCAATAGCATTGTGGCATAAATAATAAATAATAAATAATAAATAATAGCATAAATAAATATAATTTATCAAGGCCATCTATTCAAATTACTTGTTTGTAATTCACACTTGATCTATTGCAAGAAATAAGATTTGCATTTAATTTCAAAGGGGTAAACAATGGATGCAGAATTGTTTATATTTAATTATATTGTAGATGGAAAATGTGACAGGCATTTCTTAATCACTGTCAATATACTTTCTCTCTTGTGTAAATGACATTTCCTTACATTAATTATATAAATAAAGGTGATGTGACTTTAGAATTTGCTATATACACTTTAGGGGTAAGAATAGACACACTTGTATGCCTGATGTATGCCGTGCAAATACTACTGTATTTAACTTGAAATTAAAATACATGTATAAGTGTGCTTTTTTCACCATAAAATTTGTACGCCTATGCTTGAAGTGCAAATGCACCAAACACTACATGAGGCCCTATATATACATGTATCCTATATTTATATCGCTTGACTAGCACAGGTTTGCTCTCATATTTGGATAATCCGAATTCAGATTTTGTGACAATTTATGCTAGAACATTTCACAAAAATATCTGAATTGGGTGTAATTTAAAGCTTAAAACTGAGCTTCTTCAATAAAGTAGACGTTATATTTATAAACCCTTATTAGTACTTTAGTGAAATTATGATTTCTGCAAAGCCATTGACTATGATAACTGCAATTACTACTTTCTGCCAAGAATCTAATGCAACAGTGGATGCAAGGATAGCTGACTTTACCAAGGTAGCAGTGTAAAGTGGAAATAAATGTAAAATAATTCACTGTTCTTTAAATCTAATGAATGGTCATAAGGAGCACATAAAGTAATTTGAAGACCAAAAAATTCTTATTCTTAACATATATGATTAAGGCTTCTTATGCTTATTCGACGAAATTACATACATTATACATAACACTTGTCTAATTATACATTTTCCCAAAAGTCAGGAAATTATGTGCATTAAGGCAAAATACTAATTATGCTCATCCCTTGCTCAATACAGACATGGTAAGTCATTATATGCTGTGGTAAGCCAGTGGCTTTTACCGCTGGCTAAGCTGCCGGCTGCTATCCTCAGTGTCAGGGATACAATGGGGTTGTGGCTCTGGGCTATGATTTCACAGTCCAGCACCACAATCCCCGACTCAGTAGCAGAAGATCTTGTCCCCACCTTCTGCCCGCTAAGGTAAGAAGCAACTGGGATGAAGATGCTGCCTCCTAGGGATTCCGCTTCTAAGTGCTGACACTGGTGTGCTGACTCAGAGATAGGGAGGTGCGTCACCTTGGAACCCACACAGCTCTGCAGGTCTTGCTATTTACTCAGAGATATGTGTGTGCATTGGAATATACATATTCAGTGTATTCAACTAAAGGTTTGAGCAGCAATGTATTACAATGCACATGACAAACATATGAAGCGTGATGGGGACTATTTGTTGAAACAATCCTTTCTTTACACAGACAATAATTTACCAAGTGGCATAAGGAAAAAAATTCACACACATTACACTATATAATAAATAATTCAAAATATTAAATATAAACAGCACTGAGGCTCCCACTTACACAGTGTGGAGAGTGGGTAATGTGGGTAGTGGGGGAAAGGGTAATGTGTTATTTGATGTCAAAATTTAAGTACATTTTTTGGGTAATACAGGTCGCAGCAAGCATTGACAACCATTGACTGCTTGTGTATGCTGGTGTTTCTGGAACATGTGCCAAGATGTCCATGGCTGCCAGTTGGTGTTAATGCTAGAGTTTGTGAAACTACAATTTCTAACATGCACTTGAAACCAGGGCCCACCGGACGATTTAGATTTACAAATGTAACTGGCAGAAAGCACACACACAGGCTTACTTTAAAAGCAGTTTAATTAAAAATGAAAACTGACCCACTAACTAACACATTTATCATTTTATTGAACAGCTAAATCCAAAGAGAATCTCCTTCCTGAAGTAATCCATAGAGTATCTTCATCCATGACATAATCCGCAGATAAAATTCAATAAGATACCATAAGAGACAAATATAACTGCTCCATATGGAGCTCCACTGTTGACATAGAACTGCTTAGATCTACCCTAAGTATAGAGTTATCTTATATATATGATGCATCGTTGCTCCTGAGGAATCCATATACAATCATCTATAATACAGTGTAGTACAGTATAACAGTGTGTTTCACTGTTGTTATGCATGTGATACATTTTCCATACATGTTGGGCATTGCCATTAAACTAAATAAAGCCAGAAAATTCTTATGAATCGATCAGTGCAATGATTCATCATCATCATCATCATCATCATTTATTTATATAGCGCCAACATATTCCGTAGCGCTTTACAATTGGGGACAAACGTAATAAACTAATAAACAAACTGGGTAAAACAGACAAAGAGGTGAGAAGGCCCTGCTCGCAAGCTTACAATCTATGGGACAATGGGAGATTGACACATGAGGTTAAGTATACATTTTGCATCTTGGCCCAGCCAGACTGCAAAGGTAGGGTGACTCATAAGCTAAATGATTGCACTGTATGCCAAGCATCTACAATACAGTGTTGTAAAATATTACTTTCTTTTTTTTATCTGAGTCACTGTGTTATGGGTAGAATAAAGTTTCCATACCTACTGTATTTAATGCAACTGAACTAAATGTAACCAGAGAAGCCTTATTCATCTACTAGAGCAATATTAAGTATTGAGTAGGGTGCATCTTTGCACTGATGCATCCACATATCACCATCTACAATACAGTGTACTACAATGTTACAGTATGATTTTTTTGCTCTTCTTGTATTATTTTCATAATGTTTTTCCCCCATACCTGTTGTATCTAACAATATCATCTGTATAAATAACTGTAATGTAAATATTTTAACATGAAAAGACAACTCAGTGATTTTCATTGTAATATGAGATTAAGGTTGTAAAGTATATATTAGTTCACTTATTAAACTTTTTAGCAAAGAAAGCATAAGGCCTGATTTATTAAGGAGAGTAAAGCAAATAAAAAGAGTAGATTTACACCTTGGCAAACCATTTTGGAGGAGAGGTAAATTTCAAAGGTGGGGAAAGATTTATAGTTGGGGTAGGGCATGTCCTAGATCAACTTTTACACCCCTTGCATTATAACATGGTTTGTCCAGTAGAAAATGTCTCATTTTTTTTATTTGCTTTGTTTAATGAATCAGGCCCCTACTGTATTAAGTGCATTATACATGTTTCATACTACTGGGCCTAACAGCTAAATGTGATTAGACTGAATGTAGCAAAAGAAGTATTAAGCAGCTCTGCGATGAAAACATTCATATGCCAGCATCTATAATACAGCGCATTACAATATTACATGTGTTTTTATTTGCCAGGCTACACTGTTGTGTTATATGTATGACACATTTTCCATACCTACTGCATCTGACAATGTACAATGCTATCTATCAAAAAATGTAACTGTTTAGTATATGTACATTTTAATGTAAAATACAAAACAGCTCATTATCAATGTGATATGAGATTAGAGTTATATGGCCCGATTCAGTAAGCCACGTATCTGCCAATTTTGTGGGTATCGTACAAAAAATCCCTCTGCAAATGCCCACAAATTGGGCCATACACAACTAAACGCTCTAACGTTTAATGCATCGTCGTACACAAACTACAGTTACAAAAGTCTACGATTTTTTGGAGGATAGGGCAGGAAAGAAGAAGTTCATCCATAGTTAGGCTGTTAGCTAGTGAAGATTCTTCTAAGTGAAATTCTTACAAGTAGATTAACTAGTATAGTAAGTGATATACAATAGATGAACAAGAGGAGAACAGGAGGGGAACCTTTTACCTGCAAACACTGCTACATGAGGACAACATTCAACAATCAGCCCTGAGCTCTGATATCCTTCACCATCTGGATTACTAACTGCCTGGACACTCCCTGTTGAACTGTTTCTCACACTTGTTCAGGCCTGCTGCAGTATTATCACTTGGTGAATCCTCTTATGCTGCTTGGATTCCCACTTTTAATCCTCACTGTTGCCCCACTTAACTTTAAATTTGAACTGGCTCCCTCTTGTCCTGTGGACTTGGATAACCAGCTCAGTGCACCTTGTATTATGCCTTATGTTATACTATTGCCTTCCAATCATGCCTGATTTCACTGTCTCATCTAACTGTTTTTTCTAAACACACCCATCTGGCATCTCTGCTGTCCTTTCTGCTGCTTACTCCCTTTACATCTCCTCTTCCTCTTTTCTCTCCTTCTACCTTTGCATTTTACTCACCTCTTGTGCTCTCACCATTTCCTCACTCCTCTTGTAAGCCCTTACCATTCTTGATTTCTGAATTCTTCCAACTGTCTATTCCACACCTTCTTTAGCTTTATCATGATTTACTCCTCTTTCAATTCTGTCCTCTCCCTCTATCCCCCTGCTTCCCATGTCCACCCTTTCTATATTCTTCTTCCTCCACACTCCCCCCTCTCACTTCCCACCCCCCTCCCTATTTCACTCCTTTCTTCTCTTCTGTGCCTCTGGACCCCTGATCTAACACGCTGCCCCCTCTTCCATCTTTTCCTCTCTCCTCCCTTTCCCCACTCACACCCTTTCCCTCTTGTTCCTTTTGCTGCTCTTCTCTCAGCGTCAGTCTGCTCCTACCTACCACCTCCCTCTCTTTCCCCCCAGGTAATCTTCTCCATAATGTCACTCCTACCTTGTGCCTCTCCCATTCTTAAACTTCCTTATCTGCCCCATCTCCACTCCTCCCCTACCTCTTGCTCCCCTGCCCCTCGTCTCCTGTCTGCTGACAAATCCCCTCTTATTTCTGCTTCTCCTCCAATTCCAATCCTCTCTTCCTGTCATTCCCCTCGCTCAATATCATACTCACCCTTGCAGACGAGCAACCCCAACAATCTCATCCACATCTCCCCTCTTCCCTCTCTTCCACTATCCTGTGGTCTCTGGAATGCCAGATCAGTCTGTAACATTTTGACCTCTATCCATGATCTCTTTATCTCTAGATCCTTCAACCTGCTTGCCATCACTGAAACCTGGCTATCCCTTGAGGACACTACCTCTCCAGCTGCTTTCTCTTTTGGGGGCTTTTCCTTCTCCCACACACCCAGACCTGGGGAATGGCAAGGTGGTGGCGTCGGCATACTTCTCTCCTCCTGCTGTACATTTCAGGTTCTTCCCCCTGAACCCTCCCTCTCTTTTTCCTCCTTTGAGGTACACTCTATCCGCCTATTCCACCCAGTTCACCTCCGTGTTGCGGTTATATAACGTTCTCCCGGTCCTGTCTCCCAATTTCTTGATCACTTTGCCACCTGGCTCCCTCACTTTCTCTCCTCTGACCATCCCTCCCTCATCTTGGGAGACTTTAATATCCCTATAGACAATCCCTCAGACCCTGCTGCCTCCAAACTTCTCTCCCTCTCATCCTCCCTTGGTCTCTCTCAATGGACCTACTCTCCCTCGCACCACAGTGACCACTCTCTAGATCTTTTTTTTCACACCTCGGTACTGTCTCTGACCTCATTAATTCTCCTTTTCCTCTCTTGGACCACCATCTCCTCTCTTTTAGCATCTCTCCACCCCTCTCATCATCCCCATCCCCCAAGGTTACTCTCACCAGGCGTAATCTTGACACAGTTGATCCTACCAGTTTCTCCTCCTCCCTGGGCTCGCTCCTCTCCCCCATCACCACTCTTTCTTGCCTCGATAAGGCTATCTCCTTTTACAATCGCACTCTTACCGCTGCTCTTAAATCTGTCACCCCGGCTGTCCCCGTCAAGCTTCGTCGGTCCCCGCCGCAACCGCGGCACTCTAAACTTACCCGCTATCTTCAAATATGCTCCCGCAGTGCAGAACGGCTCTGGAGAAAGTCACGCACTCATGCTGACTTCCTCCACTTCAAGTTCATGCTTGCCACTTACAGTTTGGCCCTATCCCTCTCTAAACAATCTTTCTTTAAAGCTCTCATTTCTTCCCAATTCTCCAACCCCGTCGGCTTTTTGCCACCTTCAACTCCCTCCTCTCCCCCCCCCTCTCCCCCTCCCCCCCACACTCTCTGCTGTCGACTTTGCCACCCACTTCACCTCCAAGATTGAGTCTATACATCATGACATCTCCCAGCAGTCTCTTCTAACCCCACTCTCTCCCCCCTCCATGCCAATTCTGTCCCCCTTCTCACCCTCCTCTGCTGCTGCTATCTCCTTTCGTCCCTCCCCTCCTGCTAGCTCACCCTCCTTCTCTTCCTTTATGCTGGTATCTGCAGATGAAGTCCATGCCCTTCTCTCTTCCTCTCCCCCCTCCAATTGCACTCCCACCTCCTCCGCTCCCTCTCTCTTGAAGCCTGCTCCCACTTTGCACACATCCTCAACCTCTCCCTCTCCTCTGGTATCTTCCCCTCCTAATTTAAACATGCTCTTGTCTCGTCCATACTCAAGAAACCGTCCCTTGATCCCGCCTCTCTCTCTAATTACCGCCCTATTTCGCTTTTTCCTTTTGTCTCCAAACTCCTTGAACGGGTTGTCTACAACCGTCTCAACTCCTTTCTCTCCTTTCACTCACTCCTTGACCCACTCCAATCTGGTTTTCGCCCCCTCCACTCCACTGAAACTGCCCTCACTAAGGTCACTAATGACCTTCTCCTCGCTAAATCTAATAGACACTACTCCCTTCTTATTCTTCTTGACCTCCCTGCTGCCTTCGATACGGTTGACCACGTACTCCTTTTGCAAACTCTCAAATCTATAGGCCTATGTAACACTGTCCTCTCCTGGTTTTCCTCTTACCTCACCAACCGCCCCTTCTCAGTCTCTACTAATGATTCTACATCACCCCTCTTCCCCTACCTGTTGGCGTCCCTCAAGGCTCCATTCTTGGCCACCTGCTTTTTTCCCTCTACACCTCTTCCTTTGGTGTCCTCATCCGCTCCTTTGGCCTCCAGTACCACCTCTATGCTGATGATACGCAAATTTATCTTTCATCCCCTGACCTCTCCCGTTCCCTTCTGTCTCGTGTCTCCTCCTGTTTCTCGGCCATCTCATCTTGGATGTCCCAACGTTAATATTTCCAAGACCGTGCTCATAGTCTTTCCCCCTGCCAGGACTCTTCCACCTCCCCCCTCTCTATTTTTGTAAATAATGCTACCCTCGTTTCTGTCCCCCAAGTCCGATGCCTTGATTCATCCCTCTCATTCAAGCCTCACATTCTGTCCCTCTCAAAATCCTGCTACTTCCACCTTTGGAATATTTCTAAGATACGTCTCTTTCTCACCACGGAAGCCACGAAAACCCTTGTTCACTCACTTGTTATCTCTTGCCTTGACTACTGTAACCTTCTTCTCTCTGGCCTACCTGATTCTCGCCTTGACCCTCTTAAGTCTATCCTCAATGCTGCTGCCTGCCTCATTTTTCTCTCCCGCCGCTCTGTATCTGCTGTCTCCCTCCAACAGTCACTACATTGGCTCCACATACCATACAGAATTAAATTTAAACTCCTCACCCTCACCTTTAAAGCTCTTAGTTAATCTTCCCCTCCCTACATCTCCAATCTCATTTCTACCTACACTCCTACCCGCCCCCTCCGCTCTGCCCGTGACTGCCACCTCACTACTTCACTGATCATCTCCTCTCACTCTCGTCTCCAGGACTTTGCCTGGGCTGCTCTCCTGAACAATCTTCCACGTTCCATCAGGTTAGCATCTACTCTCAAAGGCTTCAAGCGTGCCCTTAAGACTCATTTCTTTATTCAAGTCTATCAGTCCTCCTCCTAACTTCCTTGTCCTGGCTCTCTCCCCCAGTTAGTACCACCCTATTTGTGTCTCCCCCTTCCCTTTAGGATGTAAGCTCTCTTGAGCAGGGCCCTCTTTCCTTGTGTGCTCCTTCTACTGTTCCTTCACCCTCTGTACCTCTTGGCCTGCTTCGCTAGCCCTGTTTTCCCTGTTTTCTTAAGCTTGGCCTTCTTCTCGCTGATTTCTACCATCCCTTTCACTACCTGTCCTAGAGTTAATCTGATTTTGTTTTTCTGCCGTATCTCTTGCTCCAGCTACAGGGCTAGTCTAATTCCTGACCACTAGTGATGACAGTCTCATATGCATGCTATAACATGCGTTTGCAGTCAGGAGAAACTGTAAAAATGTATTTTATGTTCAGTAGACATTAAGATAATCCTAATAAGCGTATTTTGTGGATAACAAAATATTACAAAATAGTTTAAAAAAAATTGTTTTTTTAAACAATTTTGTCATTAATGCTTATATTATTAACAGATGACATTAATTCAATAGTTTTATTTTGTGTGTTCTTTTGCGAATGTATGTTCTTCCTAGGCTTTTGGACTTATCCTGCGTGTCTTGTGTAGTAGAGCAGACCTATACCCGAATTCTCCAGCACACATATCTCCAGATCCGTTTCTTGTTGAATTTGGGAGTACACAGAGCCATTTTACGTGCATTTTAAAACAAACGCACAATGCACTCAGTATGCATGGCTTGATGAATCGGGCTCATAAAGTTTGCATTAGTTCATGTATTAAAAATTAAATAATAAATTATAAGGTGTCATATATACAACCTCAAATACTTATTTTGTGCTGCTTGTTTTCAAGTACTGTAATTTAATGTTCTAAGTACCTGTTGTCATACAACAGTGGTTTTCTGTACTCAAGGTAAATGAAATAGGAGAAGATTGCCGCATTTGTTGCTAAATGGCTGTTTACAACCTTTTTAAATTGTCTGTATATTAGATATTATAATTTGTAAAATAACTTGCTAAATATTGTTTTGTTCTTTGCATATGTATTTATGTTCTGTTGTACAGAATTTCTAATTTACTTTTTCATTAAGGCACAAATTGAACATGTTCCATTGCAAAATGCAGCAGGTAAATGCATACAATTTAAAAAAAAATCATCCCCTCCTGTCCCCTAAAAAAGTAAGAAGTGCTGTAGTCTGGACTGGTTACTGCTAATGCAGAGGAAAGAGCATGGTGTTGATCTGTCCTGACTTACTATGATGTTCAGAACTATTGCGTAGATTTGTTGACCTACATTTTCGAGTATGCCCTGGCTGTTAAGGCATGCTTCTGCTTTTAGTTCTGTAGGTGCTATCATGCTCGTGCAGGAGCTGGCAGCCACTTGCATGCTGACACTGCTAGTTCTATAACTTCACAGACCATTCTCACTTACACATGCATGTCTTTGCTGTATTATTAATATCTTAATATCTTTTATTTATAAAACACCAATATAGTATGTAGTGCTATACACTGAGGGGATCATGATTTAATCAAATTATATACAGAGTATACAGATATGGGTTGTACTCTGATTCCAACATAATACTATTACAATATCAAATTTCCAGATTTTATTATTATTTGCTAAATTATAAATAATCTGTATGTCACAAATCCCCAATTATTTTTTGTGAGTCCATATGTTTCAGTTGCCTATAATTTAATTTATAAATATTTAACTTGTCTATTAGTGTACAAATATCAAATAACATAATAATACATAATTAAATAATAATCCATTCAATTTGGAGGTATTAAATGATAAATGTAAGACCCACATTTGTTCAATTTGTGCCTATAATAAGCATAATAGCTAACAATGCTGAAAGACAGATAATTAATGCATATGATACAATTCATATATTCTAAAGCACAAACATTTATGAAGCAGTGCTGGATAAAGTCTAGACTTATAGCAGGTTATATTCAGAAAAGAAAAACAAATACAGTATTAATGTATATGACTGTTACACTAAATACTTGGATCTTCTAATACACGGGTCCTGGAGATGGCAAAGGTGACAGTCAAAGGGAGCTAAGAGCCAACAAAGACAGCGCATGATGAAATCAGTTTTCTGATCTTGTCAAGGCAGATTTTGACCCATCGAAAATGGAGTAAACATGTGACTACCTGCCTTGCTTTTTTAAGTTTATTTTTTAAAATGTTATAGTTGACTAATGGAATACAAGGCAATAAACAGCAATAACATGGAGAAGGGCTCCAACAGTAATCATAAACAATACTCGGATTTGCATTTCATGCCACATGTCTATAGGAGTGTATATGGGTAAGTATAGAGATTAAATAGCATGTTATATTTTCTCCACCATAATTGTTGAATAATTGGTCCATGTTGAAATAACCAACCCAGGTGCACATTTGCACCAAAGTCACCCACAACCCGTTTACTGAACCACTTAAAAATTATACATTTACATAGTAATAAGTACTGTGTTCACATTATAACAGTAGAACATACTAATAAAATATAAGGCTAGGAAGTGTCTCACCTCTAAGACAGAATAGTAACTATACAGTGACAGAAGTTGTGTGATAAATGCAACCTTCCCCCATTTCATTTAACTTGAGTACACAAAATCCACTATTGTATTTGTTTTTGATTCGACTATTGCAATGAATTTACATGACAATCAATATCTGAAACATGGGGAAAGGTTTCCAACAGTAATCGTAAGCAAGCAGCAGGACATGACTATGTTAGTATCTGAGGTCTTAAGTATATATGACCCCATGTGCTATTTTCTATAATACATAAACTAATGTAAACTTTGCAACTCTAATCTCATGTAACATTGATTATGAGTTGTTTTTATTTCATATTAAAATATTTATACTAAACTGTTACATTGTTTTTTTTATAGACAACACAATAGGCTGTCAGAAACAGTAGGTAAGGAAAATGCATAATACTTATACCAAAACACTGTAATCAGGGGAAATAAAGTGCTAAACTATATTGTAGATGCTGGCATTGGATGTTTCCATTACAAAGTTGCATCAAACGAGGTACATAGCACTGCGCCACAGTAGATGCATAGTGTTTCTGCGGCTCCATTCATTTCAATAGCATTTAGTTGTTATGTCCAATAGATACGGAAAATGCGCCATACAAGTATATTGTCATTTTATACACACTGTATTGTAGATGCTGCCTGTGTCTGATGCACAAATGTGTCCTTTGCTGCGTATAACAATGTACAAGGATACTCTATTCTGCTCAATTACATTTTGTTGTAAGGCTCGTAAGGTCAAGAAGATGCATCATATTCATAACAAGAGAGAGCACTCAGGCAGAAAATATTGTAATAATGCATTACACTGTGTATATTAGATGTTGGTGTATGTATGAGCAAAAGTGCTTCATACTCTGCACATGAAACCACACTTAAGGTAAATCTATTCAGTTCTATGTCATATACCAAGGTCATTGTCAAAGGGTTTCCACGTTATTTGTGTTACTCAAAGTATAAAGTGTCACCTTGCTGGTGGCTTGCTCCCAACCTGCTGCTATACAATGATTACACATCGTCACCATTTGGTTGTTCGTGCTTCTTCTCAGAGAACAGCAGCAACATTACTAATTTCTCTGTGACTCATATAGGGGCCTTGATTGCTCTGCTGCAAACACTACATCTGCCATAAAATAGTTTACCGCGGGGGCTGACTGGCAGACTTTAGCCTGGGGGGCAAGCACACAGCACTGGCCCATAAGTAGTGGCCCATCCTTAAAGGGTGGTTTTCGCTATAATATATATTCATCAATATAAAAAGAGCCTATTTTAGTGTTGCTTAATCCAGCGATACTTTATTATTATAAATGATAAATCTTAAAATAAATAATACAACAAAAAACACACCTCACTTTATATTGCATTTTATTTTATATGTTCCTTCTCCCTACAGCACTTTTTTTTGCTTTGTTTACATACCTGGCGGATTATAATGGGATTTATCATAAGGATCTGGGGACCCCGTTACACTTTAGACCTGGGGGAGGCCCTATGATGTAACATGGTTATCATTTTAGACAAAAACACAGGCAATACTGTCTGCAGTACTATTAGGTGCACACAGTTCTGCCTTCACGAGCAGTACAGTGTGAAGCAGGGCATACCTGCCAAGATCAATTGTGCAGATATTTTAGTTATATGGTAAATATCTCATTCAGCCACTGCTCAAGCTATCTGTAAAAAGATCAATTGTGCAGATATTTTAGTTATAAGGTATGGTTACCCTATATTTGTTTGTTTAAGAATTTTATTACTTTGTTTGTAGGGTGTGATTAGTGGGGGTTAATTCATTTAAGTGGTCACATGGCTATTTGAACTTATTTAAATAGCAGTCTTAGGGCTAGATTTACTAACAGGCGTGATGCATGGCGGCTTGAAGCCGCCATGCATCGCGGCAGTTTTCCGGTGGGTTTGCATTGCAAACAGCCGGATTTACTAATGGGCGCATTTCAGCTTCAATTTGAAGCCGCCGGCGATGTAACGGCGGGATGTATGTAATGCTCAAAGACGGCGGCGGCTTTGAGTAGAACATGGCGCTTTTGCTTGAAATGACGGCGCTTTTGTGTAAATGCGGTTTTTTTGAAAATTACACCTGTCTCCTGGCCTGTTACTATTGGCTATTTTCAAAGTCAGAAGATTTGACATCACAAGCCCTATATAAACCACTGGCCTGACACTTTTTTCTCTGATAGGGTTTTGAGGAGTTTTGAGAGAGGAGTTAGTTGGTTTGAGCTTTGGTGACAGTTGGTGAGAGTTGGAGTTTGGTGGATTGGTGAGCGATATCTGATTGAAGTGTGAGTAGTCCTGTGCTATTTTTCTGTTTTGGACATTTATTTTCTGTCTTGTATTTTTTGTATTTGACTTGTCCTTTGTCTGTGTTACTTGTGTGTGCCTGTCTGGAGAGTGTGTCTGTATTTAGTGTAGTTTGTCCTTTGTGTTTGTAAGTCTTTCTGTGTTTTCTGTGTTTGGCATTTATTTGTCATTATGTTCAGAGATAGGAGGGGAGAACAGGCTGAGGAGAGGGAGATGGAGGTTGAGGGGGCAGAGGAGGGAGAGGGAGAGGTTGAGGAGTCAGGAGAGGGCAGGAAGACGAAGACAGGGAGAAATGTCCGATTCTCCCACAACGAAAATTGTGTGCTGGTGCACCACATAGTTCCCTGCTATGAGGTCATCCTAGGGAACCTGGCAGCCCGGACTCCTCTAAGGCGGCGTCACCAACTGTGGGGGAGAGTGTGCGATGCTGTGAACGCGGTGGGCCCACTAAAGAGGACAGTGGCTCACTGCCGCAAGCGCTTCGCAGACATCAAGAGGAGGCTTAAAGAGAAGATGGCCCAGGAAAGGAGGTCCACAAGACGCACGGGTGGTGGCCCCCCTCTTCGCATTGAATACACCAGTTATGAGGAGGAGCTGCGGCAGATATTGCCCCGTGAAATTGTGGAGGGAATTAATGTGCAAGACACAGATTCACCCTCGTTTGCCCAAGGAGTTGGTGAGTTATTTGTAGTTTTTACGATAACAATATTAAAAGTGTTTTTTTTTCTTAAAAGTGCCTTTTTTATTTTAAACATGTTTTTTTTTTAAAAAAATGTGTTTTTTTTCTTAAAAGTGCCTTTTTATTTTAAACATGTTCTTTTTAAAAAAAAAATGTGTTTTTTTTCTTAAAAGTGCCTTTTTATTTTAAACATGTTTTTTTTTTAAAAATGTGTTTTTTTTCTTAAAAGTGCCTTTTTTATTTTAAACATGTTTTTTTTTAAAAAAATGTGTTTTTTTTCTTAAAAGTGCCTTTTTAAGATAATCAGTATGTAAAGAGCAAAAAATTGTTTTTGAACTGTTTTTAAATTTGCAAACACATTTTTTCGAAAAAAAAATTCTTTGTAAATTGCTTTTTGCTGCAAATACATTGTATGCTTTGTCTAATACATCCAGATTCACCAGGACGCCAGTTTACTCCCAGTCCAAGGTCTACACCTCCACCTTCAGCAAGAGATTCTGGCTCTGAAGAGCAAGCAGGTGCGTGTTCTCTATTTGGGGGAGAAATAATGGACTTGGATGTTTTTGTGTACAAATGTTGGTGTCCATGTTATATTTAGTGATTTTTATATGGTTTGCAATGAGAACATAGGGCAACATTTACTAAACTGAGGGTTTGGAAACCTAGAGATGTTGCCTATAGCAACCTATCACATTTTAAAAATAATTTATTTATTGCGTTCTTCAAAATGTCAGCTAAAATCTGATTGTTATATGATATGATTGCTATAGGCAACATCTCCACATTTTCAAACTCGCAGTTTAGTCTATATCCCCCATCATGTACTACACAGAGGGAGACCTAAAATAGTATTCGCTTACCCCAAAGCACGGTCTTGCAGCATTTTGATACAAACACCCTTAATGTTAGCATAAAAATTATTTGACATTTTAAACCCATCACTGTAATGCATAGGCAAAATGAGATTTTACTCCTAAAACATATGAGTAGCATCCTTCATCAGGTCGCAGAGGACAACTAATCTTGAAGGTAGACAATGGTAACCATTCTTTAGTTGTTAAATGTTTTTTTTTTGGGTACATTGACCAGAATGCAATTTACAAACATGTTATTTCCTATATACTTACCTTGGTTATTTCACCACAGGAACCTCAGCATCTCTGCAAGGCCAGCGCCAGTCTGCGCAGATGTCACCTACTGATGACCCACAAGGAGACACAGTCATCACTTTAGAGATGGTAGATGTCCCCGTGTCTACGCGCCAGGAACAAGCACCTGGCCCTGCGGAACAGTCATCCGAGCAACAAGCTGCAGCTCCTCAGATGGATACAGGGCGAGTAATGGCCTAATCCATAGCTAATTTTCAGGTACAGCAGTGTCAGTTTATGGACAGCCAAACTCGGCACATGTCCCAAATCGTGGCCCAGTTGAGGCGGATACACCGCTCCAATAGCCAAATCCCTGCTGGAATAAACCGGCTGGCAAACGCTTTGGAGCAAACCAACGTGCAGCTGGCCCAAATGACTGGGGCTGTGGACGCCTTGCACCTTTTTCATCGGCCTCCACCAGTACTGCTAGTACGCCAAGCAGATCGGCACATAGTACTCCTCCAAGGAGAGGTGCTCGCACCAGGGGTGGGCGAGGGAGGGTAGAGAGTGGGGCAAAACATAGTGATATGCCTGCGAAAAGGCGGCGCTAGGGCAAAAATTGCTTTTCTGCACATTAAACAAGAGTATACTGTTTTCTTTAAAACGATGCACTAATTTCACGTACACATTGACCTCTGACTGTCACTTTCTAGGGATTTTCACAATTACAACATCCGGAGTACACACTATCCTCTGTTTAAAGGGTCCAATTTTATTAAAAAATTCCATTAAAAAAACCATTGCACTGACATAAAAAAAAAAAACAATATATGTTTTTTATAGTATGCACTTACATTTAAAGTAGTTTGTAATGAGACGGTCTCAAATCTGCCTCTCCCTCTGTGCTCTGCACATCAAAAAATGGGACACGGGCCCCTACTTGTTCACTGTCTACTGCAATAATCGGTGGGGTAAGTTGATGTAAAGCTAGATTATGTATCAGACAGCAAGCCAGGATAATATCAGACACCTTTTACAGGTGCATACATAAGCACCCCACCAAATTTATCTAGGAACCTGGTTTACATGAGTACAAACATTGGCACTACGTCCACATCAGCCAAAGATTCCAGATTCAAACGCACTTTAAATGCACGTGGAGTGTCCGGTCTGCGCAGGGTCCGCGGAACAGATGACAACTGTTGTACATCCTCCTCCAGGCGCCTTTCTGCCTCCATCAGGTAAAAAGCTGCAAACATACACTGTTCAGAATGCACCACATTCGCCGCAAAAGCCATTCTCCAAAAACCCACACCTGATTAACTGCTGCCCGCTAGACTGTCATTGACTGTGATTTATTCAGGCAGAAACACCTTTTTGATTTTGTAACTTTTGGATTGCATTACCATTAAAGTAAGGGTTAACTATGTAATGACATATTGTGCATCCTGATTTTGAAAAAACAACAGTATTTTAGAGGATTTGTTGCAACTGGAAAACAAAAAAAAAAACCTTTACATCACTAAATAGGATGCAATAATACGGGGTGGAAAAAAAAGTACTCTCAAATTACATGACAGTTTGCCCATTTCCCATATACAATCCTAAGGGAGGAAACTTTGCACAAAATGGCTCTTTCTCTTATGTTAACAATGGCTAAATAGTTCAAACAGCACACTGTTTGAGCAATCTCGCCGCTCACAAGCAGCACTTTCATTTTGGTCTATTGAATGGTGGTTTTCCGGCAGCTTTATAAACCCCCTAATAGTAAATCCGGCTGTTTATATGTTGAACATTGTTGAAACCGTCATGGCGTTTTATACAGAGGGGTTTGGAAACATAATTTCTGGCCGTTTGGACGGCGGGTTTAGCCTTAGTAAATTCGGCGATGGCTAAACCGCCGCCAAACCCGCCGAAAGTCTGCGGGTTTACAAACACGCCTGATAGTAAATCTAGCCCTTAGGCTGTTAAAGCTTAATACTTCCTAATTCCTGACTCATACTCATGCATCTCTTCTTCCTCTTTTCTCTCCTTCTACCTTTGCACTCTTTCATTTTACTCATCTTTCATGCTCTCACCATTGTCTCACTCCACTTGTAAGTCCTTACCATTCTTGATTTCTGAATTCTTTCAAATGTCTATTCCACACCTTCTCTAGCTTTATCATGATTTACTCCTCTTTCACTTTTGTCCTCTCCCTCTATCCACCTGCTTCCCATGTCCAATCTTTCCATATTCTTCCTCCTCCTCACTCCCCCCTCTCACTTCCCATCCCCCTCCCTCTTTCACTCCTCTCTTCTCTTCTGTGCCTCTGGGCCCCCGATCTAACATGCTGCCCCCTCTTCCATCTTTTCCTCTCTCCTCCCTTTCCCCACTCACACCCTTTCCCTCTTGTCCCCTTTGCTGCTCTTCTCTCAGTGTCAGTCTGCTCCTTCCTACCATCTCCCTCTCTTTCCCCCCAGGTAAGCTACTCCCTCACGCCATTCCTACCTTCTGCCTTTCCCATTCATAAACCTCCCTATCTGCCCCATCTCCACTCCTCCCCTACCTCTTGCTCCCCTGTCCTTCGTCTCCTGCTGCTGGCAAATCCCATTTTATTTCTGCTTCTCGTCCAATTCCAACCCTCTCTTCCTGTCATTCCCCTCGCTCCATATAATACTCACCCTTGTAGACGAGCAACCCCAACAATCTCATGCACATCTCTCCTCTTCCCTCTCGTCCACTATCCTGTGGTCTCTGGAATGCCAGATCAGTCTGTAACAAATTGACCTCTTTCCATGATCTCTTTATCTCTAGATCCAGCAACCTGCTTGCCATCACTGAAACCTGGCTATTCCTTGAGGACACTACCTCTCCAGCTGCTCTCTCTTTCGGGGGCTTGTCTTTCTCCCGCACACCAAGACCTAGGGAACGGCAAGGTGGTGGCATCGGCATACTTCTCTCCTCCTGCTGTTCTTTTCGGGTTCTTCCCTCTGAACCCTCCCTCTCTTTATCCTCCTTTCAGGTACACTCTATCCGCCTATTCCACCCAGTCCACCTCCGTGTTGCGGTTATATACCTTCCTCCCGGTCCTGTCTCCCAATTTCTTGATCACTTTGCCACCTGGCTTCCTCACTTTCTCTCCTCTGACCTTCCCTCCCTCATCTTGGGGGACTTTAATATCCCTATAGACAATCCGTCAGACCCTGCTGCCTCCAAACTTCTCTCCCTCTCCTCCTCCCTTGGTCTCTCTCAATTGACCTCCTCTCCCTCCCCCCGCAGTGGCCACTCCTTAGATCTGGTTTCTTCACACCTCGGTACTTTCTATGACCTCATTAATTCATCTTTTCCTCTCTCTGACCACCATCTCCTCTCTTTTAGCATCTCTTCACCCCTATCATCGTCCCCGTTCCCCAAGGTTACTCTCACCAGGCGCAATCTTGACACAGTTGATCCTACCAGTTTCTCATCCTCCCTGGGCTCACTCCTCTCCCCCATCACCACTCTTTCTTGCCCCGATAAGGCTGTCTCCTTTTACAATTGCACTCTTACTGCTGCACTTGACTCAGTAGCCCCGGCAGTCACCGCTAAGCTTCGTTGGTCCCAGCTGCAACCGTGGCACACTAAACTTACCCGCTATCTTCAAAAATGCTCCCGCAGTGCAGAACGGCTCTGGAGAAAGTCACGCACTCATGATGACTTCCTCCACTTCAAGTTCATACTTGCCTCTTACAGTTTGCCCTATCGCTCTCTAAACAATCTTTCTTTAAAGCTCTCATTTCTTCCCAAACCTCCAACCCCCTCGGCTTTTTGCCACCTTCAACTCCCTCCTCTCCCTTCCCCCTCTCCCACTCTCCCCATGCTCTCTGCTGTCGACTTTGCTACCCACTTCACCTCCAAGATTGAGTCTATACCTCATGACATCTCCCAGCAGTCCCTTCTTACCCCACCCTCTCCCCCCTCCATGCCCACTCTGTCCCCCTTCTCACCCTCCTCTGCTGCTGCTATCTCCTTTCTCCCCTTCCCTCCTGCTAGCTCACCCTCCTTCTCTTCCTTCACTCCGGTATTTGCAGATGAAGTCCATACCCTTCTCTCTTCCTCTCCTCCCTCCACTTGCAATGCCCAATTCCCTCCCATCTCCTCCGCTCCCTTTCTCTTGAAGCCTGCTCCCACCTTGCCCACCTCCTCAACCTATCCCTCTCCTCTGGAATCTTCCCTTCCACTTTTAAACATGCTGTTGTCTTCCCCATACTCAAGAAGCCATCCCTTGATCCCGCCTCTCTCTCTAATCACCGCCCTATTTCGCTTTTTCCTTTTGCCTCCAAACTCCTTGAACGGGTCATCTACAACCGTCTCAACTCCTTTCACTCCCTCCTTGACCCGCTCCAATCTGTTTTTACGCCCCGTCCACTCCACTGAAACTGCCCTCACTAAGGTCACTAATGACCTTCTCCTCACTAAATCCAATAGACACTACTACCTTCTTATCCTTCTTTACCTCTCTGCTGCCTTTGATACCGTTGACCATGCACTCCTTTTGCAAACTGTCAAATCTATAGGCCTATATAACACTGTCCTCTCCTGGTTTTCCTCTTACCTTACCAACTGCTCCTTCTCAGTCTCTACTCATGATTCTACATCACCCCCTCTTCCCTTACCTTTTGGCGCTCCTCAAAGCTCAGTTCTTGGCCCCTGCTTTTCTCCCTCTACACCTCCTCCCTTGGTGTCCTTATCCGCTCCTTTGGCCTCCAGTACCACCTCTATGCTGATGACACCCAAATTTATCTTTCATCCCCTGACCTATTCCCTTCCCTTCTGTCTCGTGTCTCCTCCTATCTCTCGGCCATCTTATCTTGGATGTCCCAACGCTTCCTTAAACTCAATATTTCCAAGACCGAGATTATAGTCTTCCCCCCTTCCAAGACTCTTCCACCTCCCCCCCTCTCTATTTCTGTTAATAACACTACCCTTGTTTCTGTCCCCCATGTCCGATGCCTTGGGGTCATCCTTGACTCCTCCCTCTCATTCAAGCCTCACATTCTGTCCCTCTCAAAATCCTGCTACTTCCACCTTCGGAATATATCTAAGATACATCCCTTTCTCACCACGGAAGCTACGAAAACCCTTGTTCACTCGCTTGTTATCGCTCGCCTTGACTACTGTAACCTCTTTCTCTCTGGCCTACCTGATTCTAGCCTTGACCCTCTTAAGTCTATCCTCAATGTTGCTGCCCGCCTCGTTTTTCTCTCCCGCCGCTCTGTCTTTGCAGTCTCCCTCCAACAGTCACTACATTGGCTCCCCATACCCTACAGAATTAAATTTTAACTCCTCACCCTCACCTTTAAAGCTCTTAGTCAATCTTCCCCTCCCTACATCTCCAATCCCATCTCTACCTACACTCCTACCCGCCCCCTCCGCTCTGCCTGTGACCGCCGCCACACTACTTCACTGATCATCTCCTCACTCTTATCTTCAGGACTTTGCCCGGGCTGCTCCCTTGCTGTGGAACGATCTTCCACGTTCCATCAGGTTAGCATCTACTCTCAAAGGCTTCAAGCGTGCCCTTAAGACTCATTTCTTTATTCAAGTCTATCAGTCCTCCTCCTAACTTCCTTGTCCTGACTCTCTCCCCCAGTTAGTACCACCCTATTTGTGTCTCCCCCTTCCCTTTAGGATGTAAGCTCTCATGAGCAGGGCCCTCTTTCCTTTTGTGCTCCTTCTACTATTCCATCACCCTCTGTACCTCTTGGCCTGCTTCACTAGCCCTGTTTTTTTTAAGCTTCGGCCTACTTCTCGCTGATTTCTACCATCCCTTTCACTATCTGTCCCAGAAATAATCTGATTTGCTTTACCCTGTAACCTGTGTTTGTATATATTTTTGTTCTTTCTGTATCATGTTGTGTCTTGGTTCTCTGTTTTCTGTATATGTAATGTACGGCATTGCGGACCCTTTGTGGCACCTTATAAGTCAAAGATAGTAATAATAATAACTCTCCTTGCAGTCAGACCAAATCCTGATTAAGTGGGATAGTCACCCAAATTCTGGACTGTCCCACCAGACTCAGGACAGTTGGCAGACTGTCATGCTCTCTCCTACCTGTTCTTGTCACTTTCACCACTTGTGGCTGCTGGTGTCTTTAGCTAATTTGCTGCTTATCTGTATCCTGGAATGCTGGATGCCCTATTTGGAAAAAAAATGGGTACATAAAATTTGGAAAACTCCAACCAGCCCCAACATTAAAATAATAATATTCACATTTGCTAAATAGATCTACTTCCTTCCAAACAACCCTGTCATTAAATTAATAGAGAAACATATTTAATAAATAGACCTTATTCCCTCCAATTACCCCCAACAGTAAATTAATAGTATAAACAATTAATATATAAGCCTTTTCCCTCCCTCCAAACAGCCCCAGCAATAAATTTAATAGCATTTATGTTTAATAAATATAACCATTTCCCACAACCTTCCCCAGCATTAAATAATTCCCATTCACAGGTAATAAATAGCCCTCCTCCCCAAACTCAGCCCCATATTCAATTAACCCCAGCATTAAATTAAAGGTTCCTTCACCTCACCTTAAACTAATAGGCCCCACTATTAAATAGTCCCACCAATAAATTGCCTCTCCATCAACCCACAAATAAATAGAACCCATTAAATAATTAGCTCCACCATTAAATAGACTACCTCCGACACTATATTAAGTCCCCCCCTTCCCCCACACACTATATTAACATACTCCGCCCTCCACAGATACATTATGCTGCCATGTCGCCCCACACACACATTATGCTGCCATGTCCCCCCTCTCTCACACACAAACACACACACATTATTATTATTATTATTATTAATATTTATTTATAAGGCGCTACAAGGCATCCGCAGCGCTGTACAGAGACAAACAAAATCACAATACAATGGGAGACAGCACAGTACAGTAAACACAGCAACTCAGTACGCTCAATGCACAGCTAGAGAGGGCGGGGAAGGGGGAGGGAGGATCCGAAAATGACGGGGCCCAAGAAGGGGGGCGCGGAAGACAGGGAGACCCCCAGGGGGGAGGAGGGAGCGAAAGTGGACGTGGGGTGGAGGACCTTTGAGGAGGAGGGCTAAGTAGCTGGAGAGCAGAGTTAGAAGTGGTGGAAACAGGAGGAGAGATGGCCCTGCTCAGAGGAGCGTACAATCTAAGGGGAGGGGTGGACAGACAGAGAGACGCAGGGGAGAGAGGGAGAGTAGGGGGACAGAGGCAGAAGATAAGGTAGGAAGTTAAGTGGGAGACAGAAAGGCTTTAAGAAAAAGGTGGGTTTTTAGGGCCCGTTTGAAGCTGGACAGATTAGGGGAAGTTCTGATGGAGGGAGGGAGCTTGTTCCAGTGGAGGGGGGCAGCGCGGGCGAAGTCTTGGATACGCGCGTGGGAGGAGGTTATAAGGGGGGAAGAGAGGCGACGGTCAGAGGCAGAACAGAGAGGGCGGGATGGAGCATGAATAGAGAGGAGGGTGGAGATGTAGGGCGCAGTGGAGTTGGCGAGGGCCTTGTAGGTGAGTGTGAGGAGCTTAAAGAGGATTCTGAAGGGGAATGGGAGCCAGTGAAGGGCTAGGTAGAGGGGGGAGACAAAAGAGGAGCGGCGAGAGAGGAAAATAAGCCTAGCTGCAGCGTTAAGGACGGATCGAAGGGGATCGAGATGAGAGTGGGGGAGGCCAGTGAGGAGGAGGTTGCAGTAGTCCAGGCGGGAGATGATCAGAGAGTGGATAAGGCATTTGGTGGCATCTTGGGAGAGGAAGGGCCAGATGCGAGCGATGTTGCACAGCTGGAAGCGGCAGGATTTAGCAAGAGAGAGGATGTGGGGGCCAAAGGAGAGAGAGGAGTCGAGGATGACACCAAGGCAGCGAAGTTGGGGGACAGGGGAGATAGAGGTGTTGTCGACAGTGATGGAGAGGTCAGAAGGGGATGGGGTATGAGAGGGAGGAAAAACTATGAGCTCAGTTTTGGCAAGGTTAAGTTTGAGGAATCGAGAGGACATCCAGGAGGAGATGGCAGAGAGGCAGGCGGACACCCTAGAGAGGAGGGAGGGAGAGAGATCAGGAGAGGAGAGGTATAGTACATTATGCTGCCATGTCCCCCCCTCTCACACACACATACCCACATTATGCTGCTAAGACACACATGATGCTGCCATGTCCCCCCACACACACACATTATGTTGCCATGCCCCCCCACGCACATTATGCTGCTATGTTCCCCCCCACACACATTATGCTGCCATTTCCCCCACAAACACATTATGTTGCCATACCCCCCCACGCACATTATGCTGCTATGTCCCCCCCACACACACACATTATGCTGCCATGTACCCTAAACACACACACACACACATTATGCTGCCATGTCCCCCCCCCCCACACACACACATTATACTGCCATGTCCCCCCACACACACATTATGCTGCCATGTCCCCCCCACACACACATTATAATGCCATGTCCCCCCCACACACACATTATACTGCTATGTCTACAGATCCGCGACCAATGATGGAAGATGGCTTGTCCCGGGGGAGGTGCCAGCAACCAAGCAGTAGACCCAAATCAGACTTTGTCTGACCGGTCCGGCCCGCCCTTAACGGATGATACCATAACAGTTTTGTAAGGTACAAGTATGTGTTTTCCAACATGTAAGAGGGAAACAAATACATTTCTGTCTTCTCCTGTCTGACATATTTCTTCTAATAGCTGCACACCTTCTGAAGAGACAGCGGGAGGCATTGATCTGCTACTACTGTGCCTAGAAGAAGAGGGTGGCATGCACACTGTTCATCTGTTAAAGCAGGGTTTCTCAACTCCAGTCCTCAGGGACCCCTAACAGTGCAGATTTTGCAGGTTACAAGTGAAATAATTAGTACCACCTGTGGATCTTTCAAAATGTGTCAGTTATTAATGAATACACCTGTGCTCCAGAAAAGAGATATGGAAAACATGCACTGTTAGGAGTCCCTAAGGACTGGAGTTGGGAACCAGTGCTACAGGGCAATAACACTTGAACATAGTCACCAACTCCAGTCTACCAAACAAAACTATTTATCTAAGAGACTGAAAACAGAAACTTTCAGCAAGAGTTTGAAATACAAACTGATTCCAGGCTGATCTTTGAATAGTTAGTAATGACTTCCTTTGTATTTAGAATAATTACTAGCATATAATAATTACAATAATAAAAATTGTTCGAAAAACACTGTATAGAATCCATCGTTCAACATATGATACAGTCCAAAATTGCTCTAGTGTTCAACAGCCGCACGTGTTAAACATAATGTAGACCTTAATTATCCAGAATATTACATAGTTCCTGTGGTCCTCTTCTCCCTTGTGCTGATATGTGCTACCACATATCACCACAAGGCACACTGTAGAATGCACTACCAACCTGCACTGTTATTGCATAATATAAGTTATCTTGTTGTTGTTGGTTATCCTTGACAGTAATCGACAGTGCTCTTGTGGTATCTCATACTTGCAAACTTTTCTTTATTTAACACTGCGACATCCCAGGAAGGCAGAAGGGGGCGGGCTGCAGGCAATAACGTCACTTTGAACCCCCGTGCATTGAAATCATCTTTTTGTTGCTGGGGCAGGGCCAAAATGACACAATATCCCAGGAATCGTGTCATTGAGGCTCACATCCTACCCATTTCACTAGGAATTGGGCAGGATGCGGGAGAATTGCGGACAGTCCGGCAGAGTTGGCAAGTATGTGGTAACTAGTAAGCATAGAACATCTCAAAGTTTGTTCAGCTGTTAACTGTGCCAGTGAAAAAGGGAAAGATTCCCAGCTCCAGTCTCTACTATGACTCATTGATGCAATTCCCCAACCCTAATAAACACTTCAGGCAACACATACAAATACATAAAAGATACACACACCCTCTGAGTCCATCTAGGGTTTAATTTGCGGGTAGACAACCATAGTATCTTTATTATACAAGTTCACACCTATATAACTCCGGGTTACGCCCTTTTCATCGTACAGAGACGCAAGCTGTCGTAAGTGAACAGTGTGTGAAAATCAGATGGAACCGGTACTTACTGAGCATGCGCATCATTGTAAAGGTGCACAATGCGCCTAAAACGACCTTTGCATACTACTCTAAATGAGGCCCTTGATGTCTTCTTTTCCCAATACTCTGGAGGTTCAGGGCGCATGAAAGGCAGGGACAGCAGCAAAGGGCAGCAGATATGATGAGACATGGGGGAGCTCCTGTCTTAAAGATAATAACTAAAAAAACAGAAAAAAAAGTTAACTAAAAACCACAAACAAACAGCACCACCCTAATTCCATGGTGCTGTGTGTTTGTGAGTTTTAGTTACCATTTTTTTTCTGTCTAGGAATAACATTCATTTATGTGTCAATGTTTCACAAAATCTTAGCAACCAATAACACATTTGGTTTCATTGTATTACTTATGCTGCATGTTCCCCTTGGAGCTATAAAAAGCTGCATGCTTCACTAAATATGTGGCTGGTATTATATTGCTTTAGAATGCCATGAGAGAGGTCCTATAACCCCTCTCTCTAGTTTCACTGCCCCCCATTGCTCCATTTTTAGGAGGTTACTACCCAAAGAACTATAAACACCAAGATTGAGAGATTACTATTTCATCTACATATAATTTGCAAAAAGAGAAGGAAATATTATTAATTTAGCCCATTAAACCAATGCCTGTACTACAGAATATGTCTAGAACAGATATAGGGCTAGATTTACTATCAGGCGTGATGCATGGCGGCTTCAAACCGCCATGCATCGCGGCGGTTTTCCGGCGTGTTTGCATTGCAAACAGCCGGATTTACTAATGGGCGCATTTCAGCTTCAATTTGAAGCCGCCGGCGATGTAACGGCGGGATGTAATGCTCAAAGCCGCCGGCGGCTTTGAATAGAACATGGCGCTTTTGCTTTAAATGACGGCGCTTTTGTGTAAAGGCGGTTTTTTTGAAAATTACACCTGTCTCCTGGCCTGTTACTATTGGCTATTTTCAAACTCAGGAGATTTGACATCACAAGCCCTATATAAACCACTGGCCTGACACTTTTTTCTCTGATAGGGTTTAGAGGAGTTTTGTGAGAGGAGTTTGGAGGATAGTGGTTTGCTGAGAGTTGGTGTTTGGTGGATTGGTGGAGCGATATCTAATTGAAGTGTGAGTAGTCCTGTGGTTTTTTCCTGTTTTGTACATTTATTTTCTCATTTATTTTCTGTCTTGTATTTTTTGTATTTGACTTGTCCTCTGTCTGTGTTACTTGTGTGTGACTGTGTGGAGAGTGTGTCTGTAGGTAGTGTAGTTTGTTCTTTGTGTTTGTAAGTCCTTCAGTGTTTTGTGTTTTTCTGTCTTCTGGGTAAAAATGTCCAGAGACAGGAGGGGAGCAGAGGCTGAGGAGAGGGAGATGGAGGTTGAGGGGTCAGAGGAGGGAGAGGGAGAGGTTGAGGAGACAGGACAGGGCAGGAAGACCAAGACAGGGAGGAATGTGCGCTTCTCACATGATGAGAATTGTGTGTTGGTGCACAATATCATTCCCTGCTACGAGGTGATCTTGGGGAACCTGGCAGCCCGGACTCCGCTAAGGCGGCGCCACCAATTGTGGGGGAGAGTGTGCGACGCTGTTAACGCGGTGGGCCCACTAAAGAGGACAGTGGCGCACTGCCGCAAGAGATTTTCGGACATTAAGAGGAGGTTGAAGGAAAAAATGGCCCAGGAAAGGAGGTCCACAAGGCGCACGGGTGGTGGCCCCCCACTTCGTATGGAGTACACCACGTACGAGGAGGAGCTGCGCCAGATAATGCCGGCAGAAATTGTAGAGGGCATAAATGTCCAGGACACCGACTCGCCCTCTTTTGGCCAAGTAGTTGGTGAGTTATTTGTTTTTTTTACCCTAACAGTATTTTAACTGCTTTTCTCTTTTTAAAACTGCTTTTCTCTTTTTAAAACTGCTTTTCTCTTTTTAAAACTGCTTTTCTCTTTGCAAAACTGCTTTTCTCTTTGCAAAACTGCTTTTCTCTTTGCAAAACTGCTTTTCTCTTTTTAAAACTGCTTTTCTCTTTTTAAAACTGCTTTTCTCTTTGCAAACGTTTTTTTTTTTATTTTTTGTTTTCTTTTTCAAAGTGTATATTTGCCTCTAATAGTTTGTAAAGGTTTTTTTTTCTCATAGAAAAAAAAAAAAATTGTAAACACATTTGTGCAATAAACAGTATATTTTGATTATTTTTTTTTTCTGGAAATACATTGTATGCTTTTTCTAATATATCCAGAATCGCCAGGACCGCAGTTCAGTCCCAGTGCCAGACCTACACCTCCACCTTCAGCGAGAGATTCGGGCACAGACGAGCAAGCAGGTGCGTGATTTCTGTTTAGGAGAGAAATAATGGAGTTACTTGATTTTCTGTGCAAATGTTGCTGTCAATGTTGTTTTTTGTTTTCTTTTTATTGTTTGCAATGAGAAGTTAGGGCTACATTTTACTCAACTGATATGTTGCCTATAGAAACCCATCAGAATATACCTTTACTTTATTTATTGCATTCAACAAAATGACAGCTAAAATCTGATTGGTTGCTATAGGCAACATCTCCACTTTTGATAGCATGCACTTTAGTCAAAATAACCCAGCATGTACTACACAGTCCTAATGATAATGGGTATTAAAAGGATAATAAGTGCATCCGTAAGCAGGTAGCATAGGACTAGAAATCAGGAATGCAAACATTGTGAAAGAATCTGTAGTTGCTAAAGATTATTCTTTCCTATCCAGTGTTCAGAATGCAATATACAAACATATTATATACTATATACTTACCGTCATTTTTCATACACAGGGCCCTCTTCATACCAGCCACCTCAGGCGGAGTCCCTGGAAATGTCCCCTGAGCCAGAGGATCTAACAACCATCACCCTGGTAACAGTGGATGCCCCTGTGTCTGGCCTCCAGGAAGTTTCACCTGGCCCTGCTGAACCATCACACCAGCAACCTGCACCTGCACCTATGGACCCAGCCAGAGAAATGGCGCTGTCTATTGGCGCATTCCAGCAGCAACAGACATTATTCATGGACAGGCAAACTGGGCACATGTCACAAATTGCGGCCCAGTTGAGGCGAATACACCGCTCCACGAGCCAAATCCCTGCTGCAATAAACCGGCTGGCGAGCGCTTTGGAGCAGACAAATGTGCAGCTGGCCCAAATGTCTGGGTCTGTGGACGCCATGCATTCCTCCATTCGCGAGGGGAATGCCAACGTTATCCGGCTGGCAGGCCAACTCCAGCAGGAACTGATTGCCCGCTTGCCGGCCCCTTTTTCATCGGCCTCCACCAGTGCCGCTAGCACGCCTACCACATCTCTACAGAGTACTCCTCCAAGGAGAGGTGCTCGCACCAGGGGTGGGCGAGGGAGGGGAGAGAGTGGCACCAAGCATAGCGATATGCCTGCAAAAAGACATCGCTAGCACAATGTTTGTTATTTATTAATGTTTTGTCAAGTTTCTATAACGATTATACGTTTTTATTTATTGTGTTCTGCAATAAATGCAGTTAAATTTCTATTGTGTCAGTCTTTCTTTTCTGCACATTAAACAAGAGTATTCTGATTTTTTAACAACTATGCACTAATTTCATGTAAACATTGACCTCTGACTGTCACATTCCAGGGATGTTCATATTTACCACATGAGGAGTACACACTATCCTGTTTTTAAAGGTTCCAATGTACAAAAAATTTACAATAAAATACTAAAATTGCACTCACATAAAACACATTTTTGAGCAAAAAATGTTTTTCATACTATGTACTTACACGTAAAGTAGTTTGTAATTAGACGGTCTCTAATCTCCCTTCCGCCCTCTGTGCTCTGCACATCACCAGATGTGACACGTACCCCTTCTTCTTCACTGTCTACTGCAATAATCGGTGGGGTAAGTTGATGTAAAGCCAGGTTATGCAGCAGACAGCAAGCCAGGACAATCTCAGATACCTTTTCAGGTGCATACATAAGCACCCCACCAGATTTATCAAGGCACCTGAACCTGGTTTTCAAGAGTCCAAACGTACGTTCTATGATACCTCTAGTGGTTATGTGTGCCTCATTGTATTGGTGCTGTGCAGGAGTCTGAGGATGCAGCAGAGGAGTCATGAGCCAGGAGCGACACCCATATCCTGAATCTCCTGCAATAAAAGTAAAATGTTAGCTCCCATTTACTTTGAGCATGTTGTACAGCAGTTAGCATATGTGAGTCCATTTGAGCAAGGATAAGGGATATATAAAACATGCAAAGTACATACCCAAAAGCCATCCCTCCGGCATTTCACCACTTTCAAATTTGGCATAAAGGGTAGACTGTCTCAGGATAAAGGCATCATGACATGACCCAGGATAGCCTGCAACAACACTCAATATACGCTGGTTAGCATCGCAGACAACCTGCACATTCAGGGAGTGGTAATGATGGCGATTAACAAAAACCTCTGCCCTGTGGTGAGGTGGTCTCAGGGCAATATGAGTGCAATCTATTGCACCCATTACATTAGGGATACCTGCGACCCTATAGAAAGCTCCCTTGAGCTCATGCCACTGTGACTCCTGGCTGGGGAAGCTGATATAGCTAGGGCACACTCTTTTAAGGGCACCTAAAACCTGTCCAAAATGCCTTGAAAATGTCGGCTGCGTTATGCCAATCACTCTGGAGGACACAGATTGAAAGGAACCTGTTGCCAAAAAGTGAACTGCACACAGTAGTTTGTGTAGTCCTGACACTGCATTAGAGCGGCTGGTTGTAGGCTCCAAATCATCCTTCACTTGCTCATACAGTGCCATGAGGTTAGTACGATTGAGGCGAAACATTTGTACTACCTCCACATCAGCCAAAGACTCCAGATTCAAACGCACTGAAAATGCACGTGGAGTGCGGGGTCTTTGCAGGCTCCGCGGAACAGATGCCAACTGCTGTTCATCCTCCTCCTCCTGGCGCCTTTCTGCCTCCATCAGGTAAAAAGCTGCAAACATACACTGGCAAGAATGCACCACATTACCTGCAAAAGCCATTCTCCAACAAACCCACACCTGCCAAATAATGAGGGGCCCTTTTTGTAAGCATCATGATTAACTGCTGGGCAATAGACGGTGATTGTCTGTGATTGCTTCAGGCAGAAAAAACATTTTTCACATGTGGATTGCATTAGCATTAAAATAAGGGTTAACTATGTAATGCAACAATTCCCATCCTAGTTTCTTTGAGGCAACAGTATTCTAGTGGTTTTTTGGAAAGTACAAAACAACTAGAAAAGGAAAGGTGAAATGAGATTTTACTATGCAATCATACTGGGTGAAAAAATAATGGAAAAAAAAAAAAACAGTAGCCTGAAATTTCATGACACTTTGCCCATTTTCTATACACAGTCCTAATGGAGCAATCATTGGACATGAAATAGGCCTTTCTCTTATGGTCTGATTGGCAAAATACCTGAAACAGCACACTGTTTGAACCATCACGCCGCTCACAAGCAGCGCTTTCATTTTGGTCTTTTGAATGGCGGTTTTCCGGCGGCTTTATAAACCCCCTAATAGTAAATCCGGCTGTTTGTATGTTGAACATTGTTGAAACCGTCATGGCGATGTATACAGAGGCGGGTTTGGAAACATCATTTTTGCCCGTTTGGACGGCGGGTTTAGCCTTAGTAAATCCGGCGATGGCTAAACCGCCGCCAAATCCGCCGAAAGTCGGCGGATTTACAAACACGCCTGATAGTAAATCTAGCCCTTAGTCTCAATATCAATTTCTACAGAATTCAATCGATGGCTATGAATTTTTATGGAATAAGCTAAAAGCAGACATCCACATGGTAAAAATGTATGATCAATGCTGTAAAGAATCAAAGGTTATCCTAACGACATCAGCAGAAGGTGACATCACAAACAACAACAGTGTCTAGGCTACTTGGCTTATTATGTCTGATTAAGAAATCTTGATCTATTACAGACAGTAATTACTCCCATCTAATCTGTCTGGTACAGGGACTCCTAATACAGAGCCGCTGAATCTCTGAATTTCTGCCATGGCTAGAAGGACTGAGTCACAACCTGTAAACTCCTACCTAAACCTGTAACTACTTATCCTTGCTAGACCACACTGGAGTCCAGCTGTGACTAACAGTTCTTGGTTCAGTGTATTATCTCAGATCAGTGTAAATTGATGCACTGCAAGTGCCCTGAGCCACATACTGTCAGTAATAACCTGTTGGTAGTATGTGAGATAACACTATTCACAGGAGTATAGTAAGGATCATAGTAGCCTAATGTTAGAGCTACAGTCATATTGACCATAGATCTATCAGTTGGCCAACACAGCATTGTAAAACGCTGTATACATATAGGTAACTTGGAGACTTCAGTGGTATTATCATGGTGGTCTTAGTGCAAGATAGAGAGCTGGTGGGTTTAAATCTATTATTTAATATTTTCAATTAAATTTGTATGCAGGTATTGAACATATCAACTAATACTTGGACAATCCAGTTTCTATTCTGCATGTCATGTTAAGTCAACAAACATTTCCAATTGCAAGGTCAATTATATATGTGCAATAGTATATTTATTGAAAATGCTTATAAATGAAGCTGCCTTTAAGAGCAGCATTATACTGAATGCGCAAAAAAAGGCCAGCATGTTTAGTACTGCTGTTTCTTTATCCATTTTACAGTATATTTGACTTAAAAAGGGTTTTGATCGGTGAACCAATTATACTTAACTGTGAAATATCTAGTGCTTCTAACTAGGACAGCTCAGAGAATCACAAGTAGGTTTTTTATGATATTCTATAAATTCTAACCTATTTATATGCTGTATGTTCTACAATTTCAGTCTTTCTTGGCTCAGAGCCATCATTATAGTCTCTCTCAAAGGTCAGTTTTGTGATGTCTATGTTAAGAACAAAGAACTTTCTATTATAGCAGCAATACATTGCCCCAGTTGACTGGTGATTGTCAATATCATGTTCATTGTTTCAACCAATCATTAGCTCCTTTTCAGAATCTCCCTAGAAGTTGCAATATATGGCTGCTAATTACACAGACATAGGCTTGCAGCTCTCAGCATGTCATGACAGATCAGACAGAGCCCAGAGGGGCGCTCCAAAGCTTTCTGCTCACTGCAACTGAAGTTGGTAGTCCATGACATTGTGCAGAATTATAAATCATTTTTAGCAGCCTGAAGAAACAAACCAAGGAAACATAGTAAATACAAACATTCTTCTTTGCCACAGTTTTAAAATACATAGATTGACATAAACTTTAATATAATTATATATAATTAAATTAACATACTAAAGTACACATAATTGGTAACCCTAATAATCTTACAAGATGCAGCAAAAATGTATATATTAGATAGTCTATACCAAATTTCTAGAAATAATAATGGGTACAACTATGTTAATTGCCATTTTCCCCATTACACATATAGTTAAAATATATATATATATATATATATATATATATATATATATATATATATATATATATAAATATCAACATCAAACAAAAACAAATGTTTATTTTATCTTCACCTCCAAAAAATAACATAACATCAAGTAATAATAATTCCTGGTGAAAACAAAAACACATTACATAAATGAGAGATCTAATCTAGCAATACAGACATAACATAGATTATTTAGCTGCTACTAATGTATTCACATTTCCCTACAATTGTACACACTATAGGCCTATTTTAATGTTGAATGTAAAGATTTTCCCCTTGAATAAATGAACACTTACATTCAAATGTCTCTAATTTAATTTGCTTGCATCTTAAAATACAGTACATACAACCGTAAATCTAGCGACTAGAGCAAAGATGTGACAATGATCACAATCAACTACAAAACTTGCACCTGGTTTATGTAGGTGTAACATATACATGTTTAGTAGCTAACATATTTCAAGATCCATGTAGTTTATAATTAAGATGCGGGGACGTGCTTAACTTGTGTCTGCACAGCTTATCTGTACTGCACTTCCATGTTAATGCCCGTGATCCACCCCTCCAAGCAAGGAGCCACAAGTGCAAGATACATGCAACTTCAAATAATGATGCAAGATGTGTGCTTGTGTCAATTTTGCATCTTTACATCACACAAATGTACTTATGTTCAACTCTAAAACAGACCCAATGAGACCTACTGATATTTATAAGTCACAATTTCACTGACAGCTGAGTGGTATCTTTCTCAAAAAGAATTATCTCAAGGTTTAAATCTCACACTTACGTAATAAGAAAATACTGACAAAAGTTAATAAAGGTAATAAGGATTATTTACTAAAATTACATTTAGGTGCAAACTTAGCAATCAATCAGCAATTATGTTTTACCTCTATAATACCAGAGAATGAAAGCAGTGTCTTTTTGATTCATATGATTAAGTGTAAATTTCGCACCTACGCAATGTTAGTAAATGGACCCAAATAAAAACAAGATGATGCTTTGCCCATTTAAGTTTTAAATGAAGCAACAAAAACAGTTTTTGACTTACATTCAGTTCCCATTCAAATATATTACTCAGGGCAATGGATTGGAATAATTGTGTAATTTCACAGAACAATGTATCTGAACAAGAAAGTTAGATTTGGATCTACCACACCTGCACATCTAACACAATGCAATATGCTTGGTGGCATTAGCAAGATCAGGTCCCTAACTTGTTCAATGTTCCAGAAGCTAGAGGCATGTATAGACTCTTTTTCAGAAGACTTGACATCTTTATTGCTTTTTGAATAACTAATTTACACTAAGTCGATGCCCAAACATATATTTTGTTCAGGTAATTTTTAGGTGTGATGAACCCTGGCAAACAACAAGGCTCAAAACATGTGCAAATTAAAGAATAAAGACTGCGGAGTTCATGGGAATTAACACACACAAACATGCCTGCTGAAACAAACTCCCTGCAACCTCAGTCCATAAAGAAAAAATGTTCTTTATGATTGGAGAGAACACATGGAGAGTGGGAGGACTAATTTACCAAGAGAAAAGATACTGTACAATTGTTACCTTAGTTTCCAAACTGAAAAATTAAATGCTGTGAAAGACCTTTCTCTTGAAGCTAGGAAAAAGATGCTTGATGTTCCCAGAATGTAACCTTCTGCATAATACTGATAAGTCTCTCATAGTATTCCATGACTCGGTTTAGAATCCTAAGGTAACAATTCTAATCCTCCAACATTCCATGTATTCTTACAAATATATGAGAACCTTTTATTAAAAAAAAAGTACATGAATAAAAATATGAATGTGTACATGATATTATACACATAGCTTCAGTAAAAAAAATGGCATGAAAACTTTCATAAGTGCTAAGATCTTTATTTATACAGTACTCAGTAGTGTCCCAACCACTACTGAAATAAAGTGCACACTCATCACACTCATCAAGCTATGCTACATCACTTGTCTGTGAATGGAGTTTTAGTGTAAGTACAATCTAATAAATTAAAATTGATAGAGGATCAGTAACCGACAAATCCTTAATGAGAGCAGATTATTCAGATTCAGACTCAGACCTAATTTAATCACCAGTGTAAATTATCACTATAATCCTCATCAGTGTAATCAGACATTTTCTGTAGGAAACAGGACTGGCAACCAGAGGGATTACATGTTTTGAACATGATGACATGTGGTAGAAAATGTATAATACAGAAAATATTATACTCAGTACTATTTTAAAAATAAAGCAATTAATGTTTACTTGCCAGCCACGAAAAAAAACTGTTTACATTCTAAAAATGATTTTATTCATGCTTTTCAGAACAAAGCACATGAAAAAACATGAAAACATATAGCTATCAAGCAGACATCAGCTTGTATCAGTCAACTGTAGTTCTTTTTTGCACCATATTGTTAAATAAGCGTTATTGATCTTCTACTACCACTTGTACTAGTGAAATATGCTGTAGCTTTTTAGCTTTTGTCTAGGTATACAAATAAATGACATAGGTTTCTGTAACATCTCTCATTAAAGGGTATATTTATTAAGCTGCGATGAGCCAGAAAACAGTCACCTTAGCGGTGCATGCGCAGTAACCCCTAGGGTCAGATCTTCCATACGCCAGCAGCATTAGGCTGCCAGTGAAGGAGGATTTAGTAGTTTAGATGAGTAATGGGGTTTACCAGGGCTGGTCAATGAGCCCTCGCTTCTTAAATAATAACGGCAGGACATTTGCAGCAAAATAAAATTATTCTCAATGCCGCTTTTTGACCACCAATGATAAATGGAGCCCTAAAGTGACCTAAATTAAATGTGCAATGGGTACAAACTTTTTTGGGTTTACAAGTCTAGCTGGAAACTTCGCATGGTGGAAAGACTAAAAATGTTGCTTGTAAGTCTCTTTATGGTCACCACTTTAATCATTTTGAACTTTTCCATTTTCTCCTAAAATACCACTTCATTTATGTCCTACATTAGTCTTGAGTGAGGGAGCATTGGGGGAGTCTTCACATGTGACATTTTGTGTGTTTGAACATTTTTGGAACACTGTTCAAAGTGCTCCTAGGAATGCATTTTCACACATATGTTTTGTCTGTAAGGTATGAAAGGTGCCCCAAGGTCAATATACATCAAGGAATTGCTTCCATCCACTATGAGGACATGAAGAAACAAAGTCCTTTTGTGTGGGAGACAAATGCTCTTCCCTCCGCTTTCTCACTAAAGTAGGCATTACTATGTGACTAACCCACTCTGTGCATGAAACCCCAGGTCCATCCACCTCCTTCCATCAGAAAATGGTACGTTTCACCCACCAATTGCCACCACTTAATGTGCAAAATCCATCTGAGCTGCTCAAAATTGAATGCATTTGTGCAAAAATAGGCACAAGTGGCTTTTGCGATCTGGAGACGCAGTTCTGCTCACTTTTAAATAGTCGTCAGTGCGTTGGCCCATATTTCTACACCACTAAATAATAAATAATGCAAGTGATAATTCTATATATTTATTATTAGCTGAACAACCATGCACATGCAACACATGTGGCTTTACAGATAAAGTAGGAAACGCAGTAGTTAATATAGAACAAGACATGAAAATATATTGAGGGACATATTCCTCCCATATATTATGAACTTTATTAAAATGCTTATAAAAACGTCATAAGTCGCTCTTACTGACTGACACTGAATTTGTTATTCAAAACTGCATGAATAATAAACTACTTGCAGAAACTAACACCTGTACTTATATGGTACAATACTGCACCCCCGACATTAAATCCTACAGCACAGAATTACAGTGCACCTTTCACTCTACACAGCACTTCACCATTATTGGCTGCAATTAATGCAATAAAACTAGTATCTGGGAAATGACTTGCGATCAACTGTTAATTAAGAGGAATAAAATAAAATATAAAATGAATGACCAATATATTGTAAAAATTGCAAAGCTTATACTGCTGTCAAAAAAGTGATGCAAGAGACCGGAATGGAAAGAGGAGGAGAGAGGGTGCAAACAATCACGTGGTAAATCTATCTCAACTAATGCAAACGATATCGAGTTTTAAGCACCCCCTGCAAAGGTTACGATATTACAATTTACACCCACCTCCCAGCCAGTTGGACGAGATGTTCTGCAGCAAAGTGAACGGGATACAGAAGAAAGCAATGAGTAGGTCGCTCAGAGCCAGAGAGCAGATAAAGATGTTGGTGACAGTCCTCATTGCTTTGCTCCTGGTCACCACATAAAGGACCAAAGAGTTTCCAAACAGAGCCAGTACGAAGATGAGCACACATACTGTCACGAAGGCAATCTTAGTACGGACAGGGAGCTCGGGGATGTAGACCAGTGGCTGCAGCTGATAGAGATCAATAAACTGCTCTCTGGTGACGTTGTTCTCCTGCAGGAGTCTGGCAATCAGCTCAGGGGTGATGTTGAGGGACTGCATCGGGTAAAGCGCTCTGATGTGTGATCAGGTTGAGCTGACCCACTGCGCTTCATAGAACTTGGAGTGCTAGGACAGTAAAGCCAGGCGCTAATTGGTGCTGTATATGACATCACATACAATAATACAGTATGTGAGCACACTCAAGTAACAAGCATGGCATCCCAAATCTCCTGAGATCCATACTGATCCATAACTCGGGGATCCAATGCTTATAGTCCACCTAGTCTGTCAAATCGCCATAAAATGTATGTAGCAAATCTAACAACTCAGAGTCATCCGGTACATCCACATGGTTGCAAAAATAAAAAAAAGTAAAATGTTACAAAAAATTACAACGAAAAAAATGCAGACATTGTGCTGATGCAGAATATCTTTGTAGACACTGGTATAGTATTTTAACACAAATGTATACAAAAGTTAAGGAAATGTATTTACATAAAAACAATATAGCAAACAACGTTTAGAGTCCTTAGAAATAGTGGAAAAAAGTGGATTTCCAAAGTGTGCCGTATTCAGACACCCCCCATAGCAATGCTGCTCCTTGATCGGTGTAAACGTTGAGATGTGTCTGTGGTTTCTAGATACAAACTCCTAAGAAGTTAAATAAACCTTATCTGAGCTACAATATAGGAGCAGTGAGCGCGTAGTGCTGAAGGAAAGCGTCTAGTCTGTATGCTTCATCAGCCAATCACAGCTCAGGAGGAGATTGCTGCCTCTTGTCACGGTGGGCACAGGAGTTTGGCTGCTTTGTAATTCACGCGTCACACTCCCCTGGCTGTACCAAACTGCAACATCTTAATTGTATGTAGATACTTTAATCCCATCCCACAAAGCTGCCGTGTATAATCCGGCAGCCTCCAAATCCTTTATACGGAGCTCTTCAATTTTGTCTTTCGTTAAATTAAGGCACAGTTAGGGAATTTTCTCTTGGGAAGGTACCTTCAGTATTGTCAAACCGGTAGAATGTGGCAACTACAGCTTGAACAATTCTACATAATAACTGTAACAGGATTACACTGTGCACATTTCAGGATGAGAAAGTTAAAGTAACAATAAATAGTTCACTTCTTCCCCTTCACAAGCCCTTTGCATACTTAACTATCTTATCTAAAAATAACAAGACAGAGACATAAATAAAGTGGCTAAAAAAGGTCACAGCTTTATTAATTAAATTTGGTGGCGAAGAAAGAGCACTGCGGGACAGCTACCAGACTGATACCCAAAACCAAGCGTGGACATGGCGAACCACTGTGCATGCACTTAAAACGGAATAGCCCTTAAATGCCTGGTCAGAGCTTACCTTGCGTCAGAGTAATTGCACCCCCTCTAAACTCACATGCCCTCCCTCACTGAACTGGACAAGGACCCTCCCCACTGAAGGGCCAAGAGTTACCGTTGCTGCGAAAGTGACAGAGACCTGCGGCCAATCATGATAGTGCCGCATGTATCAGCTGCTGATCGCAGTGCCTTCCTAACAACTGTGCCTGCTCTGTAGCGATGGGAAAATTAGGTTAAAACGGGCCTAACTATCAAACCAGCACCAGGTGTGGGTGGGTGGGATCTTGCAGAGCAGAATGAGGCAACCAGGAAATGAGAGGACCTATAAAGAAACTCAAAACCCTCCCATGAGACAATCATTGGTCGGGCCTGAAATCAAGTTAACCCTTTCAAGGTAAGTGTAAGCTCGAATGCAACACTGTCACTATTTAATTGCGATCATCTATAGGGACTCTACTGTAATAAATAGTTCACGCTTCTGAGGTATCCAACATCGCTCTTCTGGGCCGTAACCCTTCCAATGGACTAGGAACTGGACCTGACCTTGAACTTTCCTTGAGTCCAGAATTTTTTCAATGATGAACTCGCGGTCTCCATTTAAAAGCAGAGACCAAGGTCTTTTAGAGGAAGATTAATTAAACTTGCTAGGAGCAACAGCCTTTTCAGAAGAGAGCAATGGAAAGTACAGGGAATCTTTAAAGAAGGTGGTAGTTTGAGTTGGAATGCCACTGGATTCACTTTCTTTTCAATCAAAAATGGTCCGATGAATCGGGGACCAAGTTTCTTGCAAGGTTGCCTCAATTTGATGAGAGGCTTGACACAATGCGGAATGGCGCTTCTTCCAAACGAACTGCATTCGGTGTCCTGGAATCACCAATGGTAACGGCAGAAGAAAGAGAGTTCGCTCTTGGGTGGAACCCAAGATTGTAGAAGAACGGGTTGGTACGTGTTGCAGAGTGGCAAGAATTGTTATAGGCAACTTCTGCCCAAGATAAGAGGGAGGACCAGTTGCCATGGAACTTGGAAACGTAGATGCATAGAAATTGTTCCAGGGATTGATTGGTTCTTTCCGTCTGACCATTTGACTGAGGGTGGTAGGCTGAGGACAAGCTATCTTTGATTCCGAGGGAATTGCAAAAAGACTTCCAGAACTGTGCAATGAACTGGGACCCTCGGTCCGAGAAAATGTCTTCTGGAAGGCTTTGGAGACGGAAGATATGGGTAATAAATAAGGTGGCCAAATTTCTGGCAAATGTGTGCAACAAAGACTTTTGCATTTTTATCTACAGTAGAAATGGCAGATCTGTTGCTGGCTATTGCAGTGTGCTGGGGGAAAAAATGTTGTGTGTAGTTTCCTTGCAGGATAACCCCACCCTTTCAAGCACCTGTTATGGCCTATAAATTGATTTGAGCAGCTTCCACTTTTGTATTTGTCTGAGAGGCATGTTGGTGTCAGTAGCTGAGAGGGGGTACTGGCACTGAATTGCTGTTTGGAGGCTTCTGGGGTACCTCTTTGGTAAGTTGGCTCTCAATTTAAAAACACATATGTATGGCCCAAATATATGGGACTCTCATTGTTTACAGTAGGACCATCCTATTAGCAAAAGCGTCTTGGCGTGGCGGATGGCTTAAACATACATTTGCAAATGTGTGCAACAAAGACTTTTGCATTTTTATCTACAGTAGAAATGGCAGATCTGTTGCTGGCTATTGCAGTGTGCTGGGGGAAAAAATGTTGTGTGTAGTTTCCTTGCAGGATAACCCCACCCTTTCAAGCACCTGTTATGGCCTATAAATTGATTTGAGCAGCTTCCACTTTTGTATTTATCTGGCAATTTGAGTAAGGGTATAAAGTGTGCCATCTTGCTGAATCAATCAACAACTACCCAAATGGTGTTATGATCCGAGGACAAAGGGAGGTCGACAATAAAATCCATGGAAATATGGGTCCAAGGCCTGTTTGGAATTGGCAAGGGTAGAAGTTGACCCGGAGAATGGATTCTGGAAGACTTGTTCCTGGCACATTCTGGGCAGGCGCGGACATAGTTTTCCGCATCAGAAGACAAGGTGGGCCACCAAAGCCAGCGGGAAAGTATTTCTATGGTCCTTTGGATACCAGGATGACCTACTGAGCGGTTGTCATGGCATTCGATGAGGGCCGACTACCTCAGATGAACTGGGACAAACAAATTTATCAGCAGGTGTCTGAGCTGGAGCAATTTTCTGAAAGTGGCGGAGTGTGGCCCCAAGATTCTGAGTTAGACCGACATGAATGGAGGTCGAGGAAATTATAGGTTGTGGGTCAGGAGGCTGAGGATGGGATGCCATGAACTCAGAGACAGAGAATCAGCCTTGGTATTCTTTGATCCTGGACGGTAAGTGATGAGGAAGTTGAACCGGGTGAAAAACAAAGCCCATCGGGCCTGTCGAGGATTTAGATTTTGGCGGTCTGAATATATTGAAGGTTTTTGTGGTCAGTGAAGATGGTAATAATATGGGATGCTCCTTCTAACCAATGCCGCCATTCTTCGAGGGCCCACTTGATGGCCAATAACTCTCTATTCCCAACATCTTAATTAATTTAGGCAGATGAGAATTTCCTGGACAGATATGCACATGGGTGCAATTTTTTGCTTTGAGGATCTCTTTGAGAGAGAATGGCGCCTCCTCCTATATCTGAGGCGTCTACTTCTACAATGAACGGGAGCTCAGGATCTGGGTGCCTGACAACGGGTGCAGATGTGAAGGCGACTTTAAGGGCAGAAAAGCTTGCCAACACCTCCGAAGACCAATTAGCTGGGTCTGCGTCCTTCCATGTGAGGGCAGTAATAGGAGCCACCAAGGAAGAAAAGGAGCGTATAAACCTCCGGTAATGGTTGGCGAAGCCAAGGAACCTTTGGATCGCCTTGAGGTTAGTAGGAAGAACCCAGTCTTGGATTGCTTGGACTTTACTGGGGTCAATGGAGAAGCCAGATGAAGAAATGATGTAGCCTAAGAAGGCCACCCTGGGGACTTCGAACTCGCACTTCTTCAATTTTGCGTAGAGGTGGTGTTGACGTAACTTCTCCAGAACTTCCCGAACCTGTTGGCGGTGCTCAGACAAGGACTGAGAATAAATTAAAATGTCATCTAAATAAACCACCACGGTCTTACACAGGAATTCTCACAAGATGTCATTGATTAAATCTTGGAAGACTGCCGGGGCGTTACACAATCCGAATGGCATCACCAAATATTCATAATGCCCAGAGAGGGTATGACAGGCGGTTTTCCATTCATCTCTCTATCTGATGCAGATCAGATTATAAACACCCCGTGGGGTAAATGTATGAACATGCGGGTTCTTCAACACCCGCGTGTTCAGCGTGTTCGGCGATTAAATTTCAAGCGGCGCTGCATTGTAAAGGGAAGTTTCCCTTTACAATGCAGCGCTGCTTGAAATTTAATCGCCGAACACGCTGAACACGCGGGTGTTGAAGAACCCGCACCTTCATACATTTACCCTCGTAAGTCAATCTTAGAGAAGATGGTGGCAGACTCGAGCTGATCAAACAGAACAGAAATCAGGGGCAGCGGGTAAGTGTTTTTGACTGTGATTTTGTTCAGGCCATGGTAGTCGATGCAGGGTCTCAGACTGCCATCTTTTTTGGCCACGAAGAAACAGCCAGCACCTACTGGGGATTTAGAGGGACAGATAAATCCTTTTCTTAGATTCTCCTCTACGTACTGATCCATAGCTTGAGTTTCCGGGGCAGACAATGAATACAGACGTCCTTTGGGTAATTTATTTCCCGGCACAAGATCGATAGCACAGTCATAGTCCCGATGAGGCGGGAGAGAGTCAGCCTTCTGTTTACAGAAGACGTCACTCAAGTCCTGGTAAGGTGTAGGCAACAATTCTGGACTAGGCTGCAGGGTTCTGAGAGGCAGGGTTAAACAGGAAGTAGAGCACTCTGGACTCCAACGGATGATCTTTCCTTTTTTCCAATCAATAAGGGGATTTCGACTTTGCAGCCATGGATACCCCAGAATCAACGGAGCGGAGGGACAGGTGATCAGGAAGAATGTGAGTTCTTCAGTATGAAGAGCGCCTACGGATAGGCAAAGCAATGGAGTCTTAGCGAGTATTCGGCCCCCAACCAGGGGATTACCATCCAAACCGCAAGCGGTAATGCTCAAATCCAATTTGACTTCAGGAATTCCAAGAGTTTGAGCCAAGAGAATGTCCAGAAAGTTACCTGCTGCACCGCTATCAAGAAAAGCTGATAACCCAGTGGAACGATGTCTGAAGGCTAAGCGTGCAGGGACTAACAGAGAGTTTTCCAAAGAAGTTATTTGAAGACCCAAACGCACCTCTTCTCCAGCACTTGAGTCTAGGCGTTTTCCCGCCTTGCTAGGGCAGGAACGAAATATGTGGCCCGCTTGGCCACATTACAAACAGAGACCTAGAAAGCATTGTCTGGAACGTTCTTCTGGAGGCAGACGGTGAGCGCCCAACTGCATGGGTTCCGGAGAATCCGGAAGAGTAGAACCAGACGGGTGGCGAGCAAGGGGATATAAAGGATTCTTGTTCAGTTTTTCTCTCTCGGATTCGACGGTCAATCTTAATGACAAGCTGCATCAAATCTTCAAGTGAGGCTGGTATAGGATACTGAGCTGGGGAATCCTTAATTTGCTCGGTCAGGCCCAAGCGGAGTTGACTCCGCAGTGCCGGATCATTCCAAGCACTATCAGTTGACCATCACCGGAATTCAGCACAATATTCCTCAGCAGAACGACGTCCTTGCCTTAATGCCCGCAGATGAGACTCAGCTGAGGCCACTCTGTCTGGGTCATCATATAGCAATTTAAAGGCCTGGAAGAAGGCATCCACGGTTTGTAAGGCTGGACTTGTTGGTGGAAGGGAGAAGGCCCAAGACTGAGGATCGCCCTGGAGTAGGGTGATAACAATCCCTACTTGTTGCTGTTCGGAACCAGAGGAGTGTGGTCTCAGGCGGAAGTCTAACCTGCAACTCTCCTTAAAGTTGCGGAAAACGGACCTTCCTGAGAATCGATCAGGCAAATTCAACTTCGGCTCTGGGGATACGCCAGAGGAGGCTTGCTGAAGTTGCAGGTTTCTGGAGGCCTCTTCTTGAGCTGACAAATGCTGGGTCAAACCCTGGACCATTTGATACCGGGTTTCAACATGGCCAGCCAGAACTTGAGATGGAGACGATTTGGTTCTGCTTTCATCCATTCAAATTTTTGTCTCCGGAATTTCTGTATGGCCGGTTATAATGTTATGGCCACCAGTGCGGCATAAACTCATAGAACAGGTAGAAGAGGTCTTCACCTTTAGCAGCCGCCTTTCCCGTAGAGACTGGTTGTGCTCACAGGTACTCAGATGCCCACAGGTCTTAAGCTCAGAGTAGTATGAGTTTATGCTTATATGGTAGCGCACAGGTATAGGAGGTTGCACACGGAGTAGCGACAGGCCAGATGTCAGCGGACTGGGCAGGGCACCAGAGGATATGTCAGGTATAGGCAGAAAGGTCAAGGTCACAGGCACAGGTTCAGGATCCAGGGACAGCTGTAAGACCAGGGTCACTAGCAGAGGTTCAGAATCCGGGTTCAGGCAATAGATCAGGGTCAGAAGCACAGGTTCAGAGTCCAGGAACAGGCAAGGGTCATACATGGGTAATCAATCTCAGGTTAAACACCAAACACAGGAACAAAGTAGCAGGCAGCAGTACTGGGACAGGACACTATAACCGGCAGTGAGGCTCAGTCCTCACTGCCTTAAATAACACCAACAGCCAATCAGGATAAAGCCTTGATAGTAGCCCCAGAAGCTGACTAAGTAATGATGGCAGTAGGGGCCAATGAGACCTAGTGCACCCAGGTTGCATTAATTAGTAAGGCTGCAGCATAATTAGAATCAGCCAAGGATGGTTGTGTCTGAATAGCCCTGCGCGCGCACACCCGGCTGTTTGACAGCTGGCCGGGTGCGGCGGCAGGGAGCCTGAAGTGTCCCGGTTGTTGCCTAGGCAACCGGGACGCCGGAACCAGAAGTGACGCCCCTGTCGTCATGGAGACAGCCGGACGTCACAAGCAACGCAGGCACCGCTGCGACTGCTGACACTAGGCAGCGTAGAATGAGGTCATGTAACAGAGATATATCCTGAGGTGAAGACGCACTCTGCTTATTTATGGACTGAACTACCCCCAAATTATAAAACCAAAAAATTGTGTGTCTGCCTCGTAAGGAGACAGCCCACAGCTCAACGGCCATTATAATGGGAAATAGCTCCAGTAGGTTTTTGACTATCCCGCTCTTGTGCCACAGTTCTGGCCAAGGCATGGCGCACCACTGACCATTAAAATATGCACCAAAGCAATGAGCGCCTAAAGCGTCGGTGAACAAATTAAGTTTAAAATGATCAGTTGGAGGGGTGGGGCCATAATCTCCCGTTAAAATCCTTCAAAAATCTCATCCATACCCTAAGATCATCTTTTATCTCTACTGACAGGCAAACTGCTGCATGTGGCCTATTCCTCCCCGCCGTAGCTCTTTGCAACTTACGGCAGAATACTCTGCTCATAGGAATAACCCTGCATGCAAAGTTAAAAAGGCCTAGGAGAGACTGGACTTTGCGCAGTGAACATGAGTGAGCCCCTAGTGTTGTTGAAATGGCATCGGCTAATTTTTTCAGTTCTTGTTCCAGGAGCTTACAACAACTCGCTGATGAGTCTATTTCTACGCCTAGGAATGATAAGCAATGTGTGAGACCTTCTGTTTTGTCGTGTGCAATAGGAATACCCAAGACTGTGAATAGAGCCTGTACCGATTGCAACGTCTCCAGGCATATGGGGGAATTATCAGGGCCTATTATCAAAAAATAATCTAGATAGTGAGCTATTCCCCTGTGACCTACCTGGGGAATGACCTATAACTCTCCTCTACTATGCCATTCTTGTCACAGGCGGGAAGGGTGAGAAACTGCTCTTTTAGGACAGGGCATGTTAGGAAAAGGAAAAGAGGCAACTGGGGACAATGAAAGGAATGAGGGAGAGGGAAAAAGTCTGCAGAAGAGAAGGAAAAGGGGTTTAGAAAGGCAAGGTGAAATAGCACAAATACAGAAAAAAGGACAGACAAGAAATAAAAAACAGATATAGAATGGCAATGAAGAAAAAAAAGACAGAACAAATATAAGAGAATAAAACAAATGCTTATCTCCTCTCAATGCGTGTGCTCCCAGGAACCTGGCAAAGCAGAATGAGGCAACCAGGAAATGAGAGGACCTATAAAGAAATCCAAGACCCTCCCATGAGACATTCATTGGTCGGGCCTGAAACCAATTTAACCCTTTCAAGGTAAGTGTAATCTCGAATGCAACACTGTCACTATTTAATTGCGTTCATCTATAGGGACTCTCTTGTAAAAATATCAAAAGGCAACTTTAACTCAAGACAAAAATGTATATAGTAAAATTATATATTTGACCTACATATAGGCTAAATGCAAATACACATGGGTGGATAGATAGAGATGGATGGATAGATGATAGATAACCCTACACAATCTGGGACTGGGGGTATCTTGTGTAAATTTGCTCTACACATGCCCAGAATTCCAATTTACACCGATGAACGCAATTGTAGGGAATTCATATCCACACGCATATGATACTTACAACACCTTTCCATTTGAGAGGTAGAACTGGGGGAGGGAAGGGCAGACTAACTTAAGCCATATACAGTAGGGACATGGTCACACAGATGCTGCTAATTTAAATTCTATGTTGAACATAAGTAGAATAGTTGTCTGCCTTATATTGTGCACCTGCTACAGGTCAGGTGTAAATGCCGGATGATGGTAAAGATGATAAACATTGTTTACTACCTTACACGCAGGTGTCTCAATAACTAGCTCAGAACAACTGAACACAATGAAGATGTATTTCCAATGCTCATTGTATACACAGTACACAATGAGAAGTTATTTAGTTTGTTTATAAAAAAAAATAATTTAAAAGAAAAAGATAAAATATGGATTATATTGAAAACCAGTTATAGTTACATTACTGCTAGTTTTGTGTTATTATTTGGTTTGTTATAATATTTTACCAATTGTTATTTTAATTTAAGATCAAATAAAAGTTATGTGCGTTCTGAATTTAATTCAGTGTAAATACATATGTAGCAAACATAGTGCAAATGCTCCTAAAATATAGTGCAGACTATATGCTTACGGAAAGTGCACTGTGTATAAACTATATATTTCCACCCCTATACAAATCGCAACACACCTTAAGAAACATTTGATTTGAATACGGGACTACTCCAAAGTTACATACTCTTTCTAAACAAGAAATTTACACTCAATTTGCTTTCTGACGTTTATCAGGCCCACTCTGCCTAGTTTCAGCAACAACAATGACAAATGGGAAATTCAAATTCAGATTTATTAATATGAAATTTAACAGGCTCTTCATTAATAATTAAATATATGTGTTGACTTTTGAGGAGTTCAATAATCTAGTATTAGGTTGTCAACCCTGGAAGACATTGTAAAAATCAACCCTGATTACAATTAAAGTACACTCAAAATGTTCACTGCATAATACTAGGTCTTGATGTATTATCTAGGATTTTCCAGTAATGTCAGTATGATTCAGAGTTCTAAATATAACTAAACATATCAACAAACAAACAGTGGAGCTGTGGAATCATGCATACGTTTAAAATATTCAGCAGTATGCTTTGATTTTTATTATGCGATAAACAGTTTCTTCCTATAGATTATGCTATGAAATGCACAGAAACATTTGACATCCTATCATTTTCATTAAAGTTATACAAAAGTGAAAATGCTATTTTTTGTGTTTTGCTTGCAAAACAAGAATAATAATAAGCAATCAGTAGCAATTCTACCAGTTGCAGGAGATTATGGACTCTCGTTCTTATCCTATAAACATAGGAATTCTGTAGGATCAATAAAGAATGAATGACAAAAATTATGTATGTATGTAACTGTGTCAGTGATACAGCAAATATGCACCAAACCATTGCACTACAGTGGCTCTATATATTAGTTTTGCAAAGAGATGAATCAAGGGAAATGTACTAAGCCATAGGTTCTTGTCACTCATCAGATGCAGTTTTCAGATCCAAATATCAAGATTTACTACCTTCCAATGTCTACAAGTCTAATACTATTCAGTATCTGGCCTAGTCCTCTGGGGTGGGGTGATAATGATTGGGAGATCATGCCATGGAATATTCTTTGCTCACAGAAGTGACAAATCAGAGGTACCTGTCATTTATGCCCAAATTTCCATTGCTGTCGAAAAGGGATTCCTAATTTACCTTCCTATAAGTTTATAATATTTTTTGCTCCAATTTGTCACTTCTGTGATGAAAGAACATGCCATCTATCTGGATTGGAAACCTTCATTATGGACAACACAATACAAACACAAACGTACCTCAAGCCAGTTGATTGCAATAGCTTTAATTTAGCTACAAGCAGCCACTATCAGAACTGGCTTGAAACTATCCCTTTTGGACAATTCACCAGGCTACGAAGGAGTTGTTCAGGAATAGAAACTTTTAAAAACCAAGGAGAAATTTTAAAATCCCGATTTAGTGAGAAAGGTTACAAAAAAGATAACATAAATGAAGTCCTGGAAACAACTGTATGTATGAATCGCACAATCTTGTTGGAATATAAGCAAAATGTAAATACAGAAATAGAAAGAGACATTTGCATTTCTTTTGTGACACAATATTCAGAAATTGGAATATGGAAATTAAGAGAATAATTAGGAGAAAATTGACACTTCCTTCACAAGGATGATACCCTTTCTAAAACCCTATCACAAAACCCTAAGGTCTTATTTAGGAGAGCTCCAACATTAAAACAAAAATTTGTTTCCAGCCATTTACCGCACAAAACCATTAGACAATTCAATTGGTTGAAAACAAATAGCATTAGGAAAGGATAACTGTAACATCTATGGAGCCTGTTGGACCACCAAAACCCACAGCACAAGGTTCACAGCACAGTTCACCTCAAGGGTTACAAAATACATTTTTGAAGTAAAAGAAAGACTGACATGTGACTCAACGGGGGTAGTTTATATAACTACCTGCACATCTGTCCTGCAATATGTGGGTCAAACCTGCAAAAAATTGAAAATAAGAATAGTTGAACACATCAGGAATATCCCATCAGGACTGGAAACACACAGACTCTCCAATCACTACAAAACCCATCATAGCAATGACCCGTCGGGGCTAAGACTTATATGACTAATAAGCAAAAATTGGAGAGGTGGATATTTCAATAAGAAATTAAACAAAATGGAGTCCAAATGGATTTATACATTGTGGACCCTTACACCTTTGGACTTGAATATAGGTGTCACGATATTGATGCTGGCAGGAACTGATGTAAATTAGTTCTCTTTTCAGTGCTGCGGAATTAGTGGCGCTATATAAATAAATAAGATGATTATTCCCCACCAACTGGTATTGGCACTACTAAACCGGGGGGCGTGGAGACTAACGCAGAACCGGTGTTCACCAGGGAACCCCGCAAGGCAGTGTGGACTTGGCTGCATGAGGTGAGCAGGTCGCGGTTCTCCAAGTTAGTCACCAGTGCAGTAGCGTGTTGAACAGGAATGATTAAATAGTTTGGGTCAAAGCCAACCAATACCAAAGTACACAAGGATGATTCTGAGGTAGGTCAGAGAAAGCCAAACATAAAACCAGAATGGGCAATGCAGTACCAAGGATAAACAAGGGAGAGAAGTCCAAGGTGTATATTTATTAAACTGCGGGTTTGAAAAAGTGGAGATTTTGACTATAGCAACCAATCAGATTCTAGCTGACATTTTGTAGAATGCACTAAGTAAATGATAACAAGAATCTGATTGGTTGCTATAGGCAACATCTCCACTTTTTCAAACCCACAGTTTAATAAGTATACCCCCAAGAGTCAAGCCAAGGGTCAGAAGCCAAAACACAGATGCAGGATACAGGTAACAAGAATACTGGAGCTGATGTGAACCAATACTCTGGCACCAGCCTGCTGTAGGGAGGTTCCTTAAAAAAGGGGTAGTTGCCCCTAATAGGTAGGTAACAGATCCGGTGGTCAGGTACAGCTGACCATTGACAGAAATAAGGAAGAGCATCCCGTTACCTAGCAACGGGACGCAGGCAGCAAGAAGACACAGAGGGAAAGTGCGGGGATGGATATGAATGTATCTTTAATAATGGATTACTTTGCCTGCAAGGAATTTCTTTTGTGTACAATGTGATTAATGTTGATACTATAGACTTCTTTATTATTACATGATGTTTACTTATTTATGTAGAATGTAGGAATTTTAATATCTTTATCTGTGAAAAATTCAAATTAGATTTTGATATATCCCCCTTGTTTGAAATCAATTGCTCCGTGTCAGGATAAATTAATCTAAAGTGAACATTAGAGGTAACAAATGTTGTAACTGATTTATACAATGAGGTATAAGATTGACAAAACAAAATTCATTAATATCTGGAATGAGGCCAGGGTACCAAATATAATTGGTTAAAGAAACGATATATATGGATATATCAAAAACAAAAGGAAAAAGAAGCACCCCACACACCATACTTCCTTTCAAGAATACAATAAGAAAATGCAAAGTGCCAATTGGGAGAGCAAAATAATGCATATACATTAATTATAAAAACATAGACTTATCTGTCCTCTCATGTGACCAAAGTGTGCAATTTCGGCCATAAAGTAGTCAGAACACCAAACAATCTCCAACACGTTTCGTCTTTTTAAATGACTTTCCTAAGGGGTCAAGTGCAACATAATAGTTTAGTGGGTTTAAATAGTAAAGTTAATTCATGTCTGACAAATCAAGTCCGGATCAAATTCCCGCCGGCAAAACTCACAGAACAGAGTTCGAGCGCAACTGGAACGCAACTGAGTTGCGTACTTTCGATAATCAAATATGTGGGGAAAACTAAGAGGTGTCTTAAATTATGAATCCAGGAGCATGTGAGGGCCATCAAGAATAAATCTGAACTACACTCAGTGTCCAGACATTTTATTAAATATCACAATGCTGATTATAGTGGTCTTAGATTCAAGGGTATTGAGCATATCACATTAGGTTCACGTGGTTGTGATATGGCTAGTAAGCTCACTTGTAGAGAAATGTTTTAGATATTTAGACTTAACACCCTTGCACCTAATGGATTAAAAAAAAGCTGGGGTAGAAAAACCGAACTAGACAGAATGTTATAAGCACTTGGTATAATAATCACTTATTGACCCGAAAAAAAGAGGCTCTAATCGAGGGGTGCACCCAACATTGTAACAATTAGATGTAACAATTAGATATGGAGAGGAGAGGAGGGAAAGACAGTGTAATTTGAGGCACTCCGTGAGTACTTAATAAAATTTAACTTTTATTGAGTTTAATTAAAATGGAAAGTAGATGAGCGAAATAATTAAAAGGAAATTAAGATAAAATTGTGATAAGTGGTTTAAAATGCAAAAAAAAATTGCAATGTCACACCTATATCCTCAAGTGTGCAATAGTAGGCTGAAATAGCGCTAATTGTTATGTCTATTAAACATAATATGTGTCCATAACAATCGGACAGGAATGATTGAAAACTCTGTTGCCTGTAGTGAGAGAGGCACTGTCAGCTGGTAATGATATTAAAATGCTCTCAACGGGTTTGCATTATGATATAATGTATAAGGAGTGGTTAAATAACCCGAGTCTGCAGTGCCCGTTAGGATAATATACAGAGTAGCATAGCGGGATTTGTAAACTAAAACCTCCCAAAGGCTGATAAGCGATATTGTTGTATCCCAAAAAGGGTTCCAATAGGAGCTATATAAAGGTCCCACTAGGTAATCAAAAGCAGCATCAAGCTATGATAAGCTTTTGCAAAGGCATCAGAGATTGCAGATGTTGTCTCCAAGAATCGCGGGATTATGTGAAAATTCCCTACCTATTAAAGACTGGGGAGCGATTCTTGGAAGAGGTTAATAGAATAGAGGATTGGTGAGACAAAACGCCGACGCGCGTTTCGCTCAGTGGCTTTTTCAAGACAAGCTTATTATGCAAAAGCTTAGGTAGCTTAACCGCTTAACCACTTATCACAATTTTATCTTAATTTCCTTTTAATTATTTCGCTCATCTACTTTCCATTTTAATTAAACTCAATAAAAGTTAAATTTTATTAAGTACTCACGGAGTGCCTCAAATTACACCTAATGGATTAAATGAGGCAATATAATTAGCTTCTTTCAATCATTGATTGTTCTTTTCTTTCCATAGGTTTGTATGCATTGTACTGGAATTACTGTGTGTTCATGTATTCATATTATAGTCACATTTTTAAAAAAAAAATTGTATATTTATCTATGTTAGTACATTGGTCTTCTAGAAAATGGCACCCAATATTGGGTGTAATGTTAATAAGTATTCTTATGTCATGTATTTCATTGTTATTTCTTTATTATATTTGTTATATTGATGTAGTAATATTTATACTTGTACTAATAATAATATTATTACAATATATTATATTCTTAATTCGATTACCCATTGGTCTCTTAAATAATGGCGCCCGATTTCTGGCTTTATAATTCATTTTTTATGCTCAAGCAAATTGTATGGTTATATTATTGTCATTTGGAATATTATAGTCCTATATTTTAAATACATTTTAAATGTTATTAGTTTCTTGTTGGTTGAATGTGGGTTGGCACACTAAGCTGTTTGTGATCAACATTTTAGAATGACAGTTAAAAAAATGGTTAACGTTATAGGTATGATTAGAAACCTTAAATTCTTGGATTCTATTAGTAATACTTGTTATACTTTTACACGCTAAACAAGCACCACATCTGTAAAAACACTTAGATTTAATATGATACTTTTTTGGATTTTCAGGTAAGGCTCCTCTCACATGTTTGTCTATCAAACTGGGAGCTCTACAATATATAAAAGAGGGTTTTAGGGGTAAAAGTTCTTTCAGGAGAGGGTCCTTACGCAAAATCATCCAATGTTTTCCAAAAATTCTCTATTTTTTTTATAATGATGATTATATGATGTAATAAATGGAAAGGTGGATTTTTTTAGGTTGTTTACTTGAATCTAGAAGTTCTCTTCCCTTTCCTTAACTAAAGCTTTTTTTCTAGATTCATTAAGGAACTCTATATGATACCCTTTTTTTTATAAAATCAGATTTCATAATTTCCATTTGGTTAAGAAAGACATCTAACTCAGCACAATTTCTACGTAATCTGAGAAATTGGCTGTATGGGACAACCCCAAGGCCACCCTCTCATGATGTTCACTATTATTTAGAATGTAAGAATTTACATCTGTAGGTTTTTTTAAAGCAGTTAGTTTTGATTTGTAGGTTCTTAATATAAATCTCTAGATCTAAAAAATGTATACTTTCCTTACTTTCACTAAAGGATAAGGTAATATTCCAGTCATTACTATTCAGATAAGAATAAAATACCTCAAGTTTTTCCTTTTCTCCAGACCGGATAAACAAAACATCATCAATATATCAAACACCAGGATACCAGGCTTCCCAAAAATTGTTCCTCCCAGTACGCCATGAACAAATTGGCATAACTTGGGGCAAACCTGGTACAGATGGCCGTACCCATTCTCTGGAGATAATATTGATCTTCAAAATACAAATAATTATTCTTTAATATAAACTCAATACCATTTTTAAGGAACTCTTTCATATTGTCAGTATATTTAGCGTTCTTCAAAAAGTGGGCTATAGCCTCCAATCCTTTATCATGTTGGATAATAGTGTACAGAGATGTTACATCTGCAGTCACTAAATAGTAGTTCTCTTGCCACACTATTGAATTTAATTTATTTAGAATATCTTTGCTATCCTTCAAGTGTGAAATGTGATTATTGGTTACAAGTGATGATCAATATAAGCAGAAAGGTTGGTAGTAGCACGGTGGTGTAGTGGTTAGCACTTCTGCCTTACAGCACTGGGGTCATGAGTTAAATTCCAGATCATGGCCTTATCTGTGAGGAGTTTGTATGTTCTCCCCGTGTTTGCGTGGGTTTCCACTGGGTGCTCCGGTTTCCTCCCACACTCCAAAAACATGATGGTAGGCTAATTGGCTGCTAACAAATTGACCCTAGTCTGTGTCTATGTGTCTCTCTGTGTCTGTCTGTATCTGTGTGTGTTAGGGAATTTAGACTGTAAGCCCCAATGGGGCAGAGACTGATGTGAGTGAGTTCTCTGTACAGCTCTGCGGAATTAGTGGCGCTATATAAATAACGGTGATGATGAAATAATTGGTCAACCAGGAGGAATTAACCAGTGTTTTATGTATTTTAGGTAAAATATTTATAAAAGGTGTAGCTGGATCCTTTATTTTTAAATAAGATGCTATTTCATCACTTAAGGTATTGTTTCTAGTATAATCCTCAATTAATTATACATTTTTTTTTTAATCTAAATAGTGGGATCATTACCTAATTTGTTCTATGTATTAGTGTCTGCTAGTTGACAACAACCCTTGCTCCTTTATCCACCGGTTTTATTATAATAAGCGGAACTTTTTGTAAACATCATAAAGCTAGTCTTTCTTTTTGTATAAGATTTGAATGGAATCTTCTATTGTTAGAAGTAAGTGATTCCCTAATGTCATCCATAACCATTTTGCTGAAACTTTCAATATAAGGTCCTCAGGCGCGGGCTGGGAGAGGGAAGCCCGGGGGGGGGCACACAGGCTGCGGCATCTCATGACAGGGGATGCGGCCGCCTATGCGCTGACGCGGCCGCATCTCATGTCATCAGATTCGGCCGCGGGCGGAAATTATGTATTTTGCATCGGGGCAAGGGGGGGGGGGAACGGCCTGCCGGCTTTCCCCCCGGCCCTAATAGCCGTCTGACCCAGCGGCCCGGGGGGCCACTGCCCCCCTGCTCCCCGGGCCAGCCCGCCCCTGAAGGTCTTTCAGAAATAGTGGGAAAAAAGGAAGACTTATTCTTAAATTTACAAGTGTCAGTCTCTACTTCAGTAACATTGGATGTAACTGAATTTTTGTTTTTCTGATCAAGAAACCTTTTTAAGGTTAAATTTCTAATATTAGTAAGAGAATGGAGCAGTTAAGCAGTCTGTCCTTTCCAATGATGCTAATGGAGCTTAAAGACCAGCAGCACAAGAAGTATCTGCAATGCAAATCAGCTTTCATTTGTTTACAATTATGTGAGTGCATTTTAATTGTGTTTTAAATAAATTGTAAAAATGTTCCTTTACCATTTACACAATTCTCCTTCTCTTTCATATGCATGAGACGGTTAAAGAAGAATTGCTAAAAGTATATATTTACACATTGAATTATACACTACTGCATTCAGTGGGGATACTGGCTTTATTACCAGTCACTACATGCTTCATTCGTTACTGAGATTTGAGACTTCACACCAGCATTTCAGTATATATCTGATGTTTTAATTGAGATTTAATTGGAACTTATATTTACAATCTGGTATGGATGTCTTTCTCTATTTGGGAACCTGATATAAAACGATTGATCAAAGGATATGAATGTGGAGTAAGGGGTCATTTGAATATCAACATGTTACTGATGATATTTGTTTCCCTTCTTGTGGTTTCCTCCCCAATCCTTGCACTCTGCGCCTATCACCAGATATATATAAATATATTTAAAAATTGTGAGTAGCCTTTCTTAGCAATTGTCTATAATTAAAAGCTAATAACATGATGGGGATGTTTCATCACTTGATTTGGATGGGTCTAGCACAAGAAGAGTGACTAGGAAGATTCTTTACACGCACCAGTTAATACCAACTTGCTAGAAGTAAAACACCTAAAATGTTAGAAGCAGTGTCAAGCGGAGACCCAAGCATGTCACACCCTAGGCTCTTGCTAGCTGTACTTTCTGTTTATCCCAGTCTACATTTAAAACTCTAAAAAAAGCATATACATTACAAGGAAATATATACTTTTTTTTAATTGAGACTTTATTGTGTTTCCAATCTAAACATTTTTCAACTTTTGAAGAAAAGATAAAGAATCAAAAAATGGATAAAATATAAAGAAGTACAGAAACAAGCTAAAACATACATTCAAGTTCAGAGGTCATCCTACTTCAAAATCATACATAAGCTGGAACTTCAGTATACAAAGTGAGTATCTTTCCCACCAATGCCAAAGTGAATAACTATATTTCCCATCAATATCAGCAACCTACACCCTTCCCTCTGTATAAACCTTGGTGACTGCCATTGTTGTGCAGCTTCTGGTGGTGGAGTATGGTTGAATTGAGGACAAACAGTGGAAGGTGGAGAGATTGGAGAGATGAAAGATGGACTAGTTTCTTTTAGGTATTTTAAGACAGCTGCTGGAACCACATTTTGGAATTCCATAGTGGACTTTTTTCCTGAAGACTGCATGATGGACTAGCCACTACAATGTGATGTGTGTCTAAGCAGAAAGTGCTTGCCGAAGGCTAACACAAGCAAATTACGATGATCAATATTATTGAGCAGTATAAAATATCCAATCAGTAGATTAAATTATCTGTTAAAAGCTGGATTCACCGCCGCCTGGTATTGGCACTACTAAACCCCAGCAGAGCTAGATATATAATATTAGGTCTCTTCAGGAATATTTGCCAACTACCCAGTAACATGACATTTCCCAAAGCAGAATTTACATTTTAAATGTATGTAACAGATGCATTAGGTGTTGCCAGACCCCTATGTACAAAGATAGCATAACCCTGTCCTGTTGCATAGTGTAGTACTTTTTTATGTGAGCTTACTGTTATTTCAATTGTGTTTTGCGTCATCTTAATAAAGTGTACTAGTAATACAGTCTACATATTTCACCTTTGAATTAGGGATGTGCACCGGCCACTTTTCGGGTTTTGGGTTTTGGGTTCTGATTACCTTAAGGTTTTGGGTTCGAATGGGTTTTGCCAAAACACCCCCCTCAAGGTTTTGGGTTTTGGGTTCTGATTTTTTTTTTAAAAAGCATAAAAACTGCTATAATCCTGTTTTTTTGTTTGTTTTCACTCCTACGCTATTATTAACCTCAAAAACATTAATTTTGACTCATTATCAGTTTATTTTGAACACCTCACACCTCCTAATATTGTTTTTAGGCCAAAAGGTTGCACCGAGGTAGCTGGATGTCTAAGCTAAGCGACACAAGTGGGCGGCACAAACACGTTGCCCATCTAGGAGTGGCACTGCAGTGGCAGACAGGATGGCAGTTTAAAAAACTAGGCCCCAAAGAGCACATAATGCCAAAAAAAGAGGTGCAAGATGGAATTGTCCTTGGGCCCTCCCACCCACCCTTATGTTGGTGAATTAGGACATGCGCACTTTAACAAACCAATCATTTCAGCGACAGGGCCTACCAAACCACTGTGGCTGAAATGATTGGTTTGTTTGGGCCCCCACACAAAAAAAGCAATTCATCTCTCCTGTACAAAGTAAACTGGCTCTACTGAGGCAAGATGTCGTCCTCATCCTCATCCTCTGATTCCTCGCCCCCTTCAGTGTGTACTTCCTCATCCTCACACATTATTAATTCGTCCCCGCTGGACTCCACAATCACAGGTCCCTCTATAGTCTCTGGAGGCCATTGCAGGTCTTGATTGAAGAATTGATAATTCATTTTTATGAACATCATCTTCTCCACATTTTGCGGAAGCAACCTCCTTCGCCGCTCACTGACCAGGTTCCCCGCTGCACTAAAAACTCTTTCGGAGTACACACTGGAGGGGGGGACAACTCAGGTAAAGTAGAGCCAGTTTGTACAGGGGCTTCCAAACTGCCTTTTTTTCCTGCCAGTAAAAGTAAGGACTGTCTGACATGTCTACTTGGATAGTGTCAGCAAAGTAATCCTTTACCATTTTTTCAATGGTGACAGCATCCAATGCAGCAACAGTAGACATGTCAGCAATGGTTGCCAGGTCCTTCAGTCCGGACCAGATGTTCTCTGCATCCCAGTGTGTCGTTTATGAAATCTCAGCTGTTTCCTCGCAGCCACAGGTGTGGAAGAAAATGAAGGAGGAGCTGTTGGCATATCCTGGTCCTCTTCAGAGGACAATCTCCTGACCAGCAGGTCTTTGCACCGCTGTAGACTTGTGTCCGCCGGAAACAGAGACACAACATACGCTTTAAACCGAGGATCGAGCACGGTGTACAGAATGTATTCCTCTGACTTTAAAAGAGTGACCACCCTTGGATCCTGGCAAAGCGTACGAAGTGCTTCATTCACAAGAGCTACATGCTTTGTGGAATCGCAATGGTTTACCAGCTCCTCCCTCACTTTCTCCAGCTGCTTCTGAAACAGCCTGATCAGGGGAATCACCTGACTTAAGCTGGCAGTGTCGGAACTGACTTCTCGTGTGGCAAGTTCAAACGGCTGGAGAACCTTGCACAACACGGAAATCAGTCTCCACTGCGCTTGACACAGGCGCATCCCCACTCCTTTGCCTATGTCGTAGGTGGCTGTGTAGGCTTGAATGGCCTTTTGCTGCTCCTCCATCCTCTGCAGCATATAGAGGGTGGAGTTCCAGCGCGTCACAACCTCTTGTTTGAGGTGATGGCAGGGCAGGTTCAGGCTTTTCTGATGTTGCTCGAGTCTTCGGTAGGCAGTGGCAGAATGTCAAAAGTGTCCAGCAATTTTGCGGGCCACCGCAAGCATATCCTGCACACCCCTGTCACTCTTCAGGTAATGCTACACCACCAAATTTATTGTGTGCCCAGATGTAATGCCCGCACAATGTTACTAGCGTTGTCCGACACCACAAATCCCCAGGAGAGTGTAAGTGGGGTAAGCCACTGCGAAATGATTTCCCTCAGTTTCTCTAAGAGGTTGTCAGCGTTGTGCCTCTTACTGAAACCAGTGATACACAACGTTGCCTGCCTTGGAACGAGCAGGCGTTTGGGAGATGCTGCTACTGATGCAGCTGCTGCTGTTGCTGCGGAAGGCGATGCATCTACCCAGTGGGCTGTCACAGTCATATAGTCCTTAGTTTGCCCTGAACCACTTGTCCACATGTCCGTGGTTAAGTGGACAGTGGGTACAACCGCATTTTTAAGAGCACTGATGACACTTTTTCGTACTTCTCTGTACATCCCGGGTATCGCTTACCTAGTGAAGTGGAATCTAGACGGGATTTGTTATCGGGGACACAATACCTCCATCAACCTTCTAAATCCCACTCCACTGATGGCGGACACCGGATGCACGTCTAACACCAACATAGCTGTCAAGGATGCTGTCAAGGATCTGCTTTGCTATAGGATGACTGCTGTCATACTTCGTGCTCATGGCAAACGACTGTTGTACGGTCAATTGTTTAGTAAAAGACGTAGCGGTATTACGACTTCCCCTCTGGGAAGATGACCGACTCCCAGCAGCAACAGCAGCAGCGGCAGTAGTAGGTGTACCGTTGCAGGATCCTCCGGAAGAATCCCGGATTGAAGAGGACTCAGTCATGCTGGTGACATGGCCTGCAGGACTATCTCTGATCGAGATCGTGGAGGAAATTGACGAGGAGGGTGTTGCTGGTGTGGATACAACAGGACCAAGGGATTTAGGTGTCCCTGGACTGCTGACGGTCCTAGCCACAGTTCCTGAACTAAACACTGAATTATGAAGGGTCTTCAGGTGATGTAGAAGGGAGGATGTCCCTAGGTAGCCAAGATCCTTACCCCTGCTTATTGCAGCTTTACATAAACTACATATGGCAATACAATTGTTGTCCGGATTGGGATAGAAATATTTCCAGACCGAAGAGGTGGATTTTTTGGTCTTCTGCCCAGGCATGACGATGGGCTTTTTCATCCCATGGACAACAACTGTTTCCCCACCTGGTGCCTCATTTAAAATAACCACATCAGTATCCTCCTCGTCAAGTTCCTCCTCAGCGCCAGCTACATCAATATCCTCCTCCCGGTGTACAACATTGACACCTTCCTTATCCAAATCTGTAACTGCACTGTGGGTGATCCTTCCAGCATATGCAGAGGGCGCGCTGTAAATGGTGGAAGGAGCCACCTCTTCCCATACAGTGATGGGAAGGTCAGGCTTCGCAACCACCAACACCCTTGGACTCGCCTTAGGGATTTGTGATGACATCTCTTTAGAAGGCAGAGTTGTTTGCTGTGTTGTTGATGACAGCTTAACTCTATTAAAATTTTTAGAGGGGGGGAGAGGAGGAGGGCTTACATCCTTGGGTGAAGCTGAACCACTAGTCAACACGGGCCAGGGCCTAAGCCGTTCCTTGCCACTCCATGTCGTAAATGGCAAATTGGCAAGTTTACGTTTCTCCTCAGATGATTTCAATTTCTTTTTTTTGATCATTTTAGTGACCTTTGGCTTTTTGGATTTTACATGCCCTCTACTATGAAATCGGGCATCGGCCTTGGCAGACGACGTTGATGGCATTTCATCGTCTATGTCATGACTAGTGGCAGCAGCTTCAGCATTAGGAGGAAGTGGTTCTTGATCTTTCCCTACTTTATCCTCCAAATTTTGGTTCTCCATTATATGCAGCACAAGAGAGCATACCCCTAAACCACACACACTTGTCAAAGCCCTATAAAAATTATATGCGGCACAGGACAGTACCACTGGACTGAAGTTATACAGCAGTACCAATGGACTTATATACTGCAGGAACAGTGAACGTAGTTATATTGCAGTACCACTGGACTTATATACTGCAGGAACAGTGAACGTAGTTATATTGCAGTACCAATGGACTTGTATACTACAGGAACAGTGAACGTAGTTATATTTCAGTACCAATGGACTTGTATGCTGCAGGAACAGTGAACGTAGTTATATTGCAGTACCACTGGACTTGTATACTGCAGGAACAGTGAACGTAGTTATATTGCAGTACCAATGGACTTATATACTGCAGGAATAATGAACATAGTTATATTGCAGTACCAATGGACTTGTATACTGCAGGAACAGTGAACATAGTTATATTGCAGTACCACTGGACTTATATACTGCAGGAACAGTGAACGTAGTTATATTGCAGTACCAATGGACTTGTATACTACAGGAACAGTGAACATAGTTATATTGCAGTACCACTGGACTTATATACTGCAGGAACAGTGAACGTAGTTATATTGCAGTACCAATGGACTTGTATACTACAGGAACAGTGAACATAGTTATATTGCAGTACCACTGGACTTATATACTGCAAGAACAGTGAACGTAGTTATATTGCAGTACCACTGGACTTATATACTGCAGGAACAGTGAACGTAGTCATATTGCAGTACCAATGGACTTGTATACTGCAGGAATAGTGAACATAGTTATATTGCAGTACCAATGGACTTGTATACTGCAGGAACAGTGAACGTAGTTATATTGCAGTACCACTGGACTTATATACTGCAGGAACAGTAAACGGAGTTATATTGCAGTACCGATCGACATATATACTGCAGGAACAGTGAACATAGTTATATTGCAGTACCACTGGACTTATATACTGCAGGAACAGTGAACGTAGTTATATTGCAGTACCAATGGACTTATATACTGCAGGAACAGTGAACGTAGTCATATTGCAGTACCAATGGACTTGTATACTGCAGGAATAGTGAACATAGTTATATTGCAGTACCAATGGACTTGTATACTGCAGGAACAGTGAACGTAGTTATATTGCAGTACCACTGGACTTATATACTGCAGGAACAGTAAACGGAGTTATATTGCAGTACCGATCGACATATATACTGCAGGAACAGTGAACGTAGTTATATTGCAGTATCAATGAACTTGTATACTGCAGGAACAGGGAACGTAGTTATATTGCAGTACCAATGGACTTGTATACTGCAGGAACAGTGAACGTAGTTATATGGCAGTACCAATGGACTTATATACTGCAGGAACAGTGAACGTAGTTATATTGCAGTACCAATGGACTTAGCAGGACAGAGCACAGGACACAGCAATACTGGACTCAAAAGGACAGAGCACAGGACACAGCACCACTGGACTCAGCAGGACAAAGCACAGGACACAGTACCACTGGACTCAGCAGGACAGAGCACAGGACACAGCACCACTGAACTCAACAGGACAGAGCACAGGACACAGCACCACTGGACTCAGCAGGACACAGCACAGGACAGCACCACGAGAAAGAGCAGGACAGAGGACACCTAACACACCTTCCCTCTTCCCTGATCAATGCCGAGTGAAGATGGCAGTGACAATCGGGGAATATAAAGAATCCGGATCTCGCGCGATCCGACGGCGGGATTAGGACATCAAAGCCTTGCTTTCATTGTGGCCATCGGCGGGAATACCCGAACAGTGCTCGGATCGGGCTCGGATCCGCACTGTTCGGGGCTGTTCGGATTGCGATAATCCGAGCCCGCTCATCCCTGCTTTGAATAATGTTCTTTCTTGTATGTAGTGAAATTAGTATTAGACTGGGGACTTTTTTTTATTAGTGTCACTTTGTGTGTGTAAATCTTTATATCACATTGCTTGGAGCGCAATATGCAATGTGCTTCTCTGTGGAAAGCAGGAGGGGATTGAATACATTTTTAATCGGGTCAATTTGTCAGTGCATTTACAGGCACACTCCATGTACTGTAATACCTTTCAAACACAAAATGATGATCTGTTTAAAGATAGTCCCCTTGCACAATGCACTTAAAAAAATACCATTAGAAAATCCTAAAAAATGGGCGCTGTGCCCCCTCCCCAAATCCTCATCAAGCCCCAGTGGTCTCCAGTCTTGGCTGGTTTTCTCAATAACAGGAGACCACAAGCCTACAGGGCAAACCAGCCTGGGCTTGTCAGTGCAGCAATAACAGTTTACTAATTCAATTTCATATATAACTTTCATCTTCATGTTGTCTGTCTGGTGACATTATATTTAGTCATCAGTCCGTACAGTGTATTTGGCTGATCTGTGGCAAGGCAAGTTTTGCCTTTAAACACATTGCTGTTATAAATTTAGCTGTCAAAGTCGCCGAATATCGGCAAGTTGCACAAATTCCAGTGTATTACATTTACCCCTAGGGGTAAATTTATCAAGCTGCGGGTTTGAAAAAATGTAGATGTTGCATATAGAATGTAGAATGCACTAAATAAATAATATCTAGAATCTAATTGGTTGCTATAGGCAACATTAACACTGTTTCAAACCCGCAGCTTGATAGATTTACCCCCTAATCTTTTCTTCACTCCACACAACTCCTACCCTCTGTCTGTACAAATTGCTGCTCTTTTACAAATGTGGCCATTTTCCTCCACAAACCTATGCCCCCTGCACAAATTTAGCATCATTTGAGCAAATCAAGTTGCACAGCAAGCCAAAATATCTATTTACAGAGGGGAGCAGCTATTTTAAACTTTGGAAATGGCCTGTAACATTAAGAAAAAATAAAAAAGAATTGCTTATGTAGCAAGAAGGTGCAAGCAGAATTCATGTGCTCTGACTCATATTAGCTTTGCAGATGTATCATTAGTCTAAACACTAAACTCCTGAAAGCTGATATGTGAATGGTTGCTATGGGTTACAGCACATCTTTGCTCTTTGTACTGTTTTCCGTTAAGCCATAATATCTCATTCTCATCTCTGAGCTGTTCATCAATCACACAGTTTGTTAGCATTAAACCAAATAGAAACTAATTAATTTCAAAGACACCATTCAAACCTTTGTTTAAATACACAGCATAGCTTGGAGGCCACCATGCTGTGCAGGAGATGTTGAGAATAGGGTTTTACAGGGTGACAGAAAATATAAGTCTTGACTTGGTACCATAAAAACAGTGCGATGGAATTATTTGCTGAAATTATTTGAACTAAACATGCTACAACATGTTTTCTGTAAAGGGCCCGGCCAAAATGCTTTCGACATCATGCTATTAAAGCATCAATATGGACAATGCTTCATCCACATACTTCATTTCCACTCCTAAGTAAAAAAAAAAATTATGTGGTGCACTACAGAGCACAAACCATGGCATGTCGACATACAACTAGGGATGTGCACCGGCGACTTTTGAGGTCTCGTGTTTTGTGTTTTGGATCCGGATTTTCGTTATTTTTGAGGTTCGGATTTGTCTCGCAAAACACTTGACGAAAGGTCTCGGTTCGGATTTAAGGTATTGGATTCGGATTTTTTTTGAAAAAAACATAAAAAGTTTAAAAATCAAGTTTTTGGGCTTATTTTCACTCCTAGGCTATTATTAACCTCAATAACATTCAATAACAAGCATTTCCACTAATTTACAGTGTATTCTGAACACCTCACAATATAGTTATTAGTCCAAAACGTTGCAAAAAGGTATCTTTCTGGACTGCGTAGAGGAGTGGGTCACCACAATATCTTAAAAACCCTGAACTTTTATGATTCGCACCAATAATTGTACCTGGACTGCGTAGAGGAGTGGGTCACCACAATATATTAAAAACCCTGAACTTTTATGAATCGCACCAATAAATGTACCTGGACTGCGTAGAGGAGTGGGTCACCACAATATATATAATAAGAAAACCATCAACTTGTTTGATTCGCACCAATAAATGTACCTGGACTGCGTAGAGGAGTGGGCACTGGGCACCACAATAAAATATATAAAAAACCTTCAACAGGTCTGCATTACACTACACATACGGCTGCTCCTCCATCCTCTCCATCATATACATGTTGGAGTTTTAGCGTGTGACAACCTCTTGTTTTTGATAATGTCAGTGCATTTTGAATATTTTTCAATTTGCCCCACACCACTGAATGTACTTTATCTATGATACGCATCTATCTATCTTGACTGCGTAGTGTGGTGGCCCCGGTACACAATTTGGTACCGGGGCCACAATAAAATAAATACACCCTCCACGTGTCAGAATTCCACCAAACAAGTATCTGGACTGCGTAGTGGGGTGGCCCCGGTACCCAACTTGATACCGGGGCCACAATAAAATAAATACACCCTCCACGTGTCAGAATTCCACCAAACAAGTATCTGGACTGCGTAGTGGGGTGGCCCCGGTACCCAACTTGATACCGGGGCCACAATAAAATAAATACACCCTCCACGTGTCAGAATTCCACCAAACAAGTATCTGGACTGCGTAGTGGGGTGGCCCCGGTACCCAACTTGATACCGGGGCCACAATAAAATAAATACACCCTCCACGTGTCAGAATTCCACCAAACAAGTATCTGGACTGCGTAGTGGGGTGGCCCCGGTACCCAACTTGATACCGGGGCCACAATAAAATAAATACACCCTCCACGTGTCAGAATTCCACCAAACAAGTATCTGGACTGCGTAGTGGGGTGGCCCCGGTACCCAACTTGATACCGGGGCCACAATAAAATAAATACACCCTCCACGTGTCAGAATTCCACCAAACAAGTATCTGGACTGCGTAGTGGGGTGGCCCCGGTACCCAACTTGATACCGGGGCCACAATAAAATAAATACACCCTCCACGTGTCAGAATTCCACCAAACAAGTATCTGGACTGCGTAGTGGGGTGGCCCCGGTACCCAACTTGATACCGGGGCCACAATAAAATAAATACACCCTCCACGTGTCAGAATTCCACCAAACAAGTATCTGGACTGCGTAGTGGGGTGGCCCCGGTACCCAACTTGATACCGGGGCCACAATAAAATAAATACACCCTCCACGTGTCAGAATTCCACCAAACAAGTATCTGGACTGCGTAGTGGGGTGGCCCCGGTACCCAACTTGATACCGGGGCCACAATACCTCCTCCAAACATGCTACAGACAATTCGTCATTGAGATCCCATTAAGTATGTTAAAGACAGACAGGGTCCAAGTGTTATTAGTTGACTTTGTAAAGAAAAAAACTGTCCCTGTTGCACATAGTCGTGCAATGAAGACTTACTTTTTCATTTAAAGGCACGATCTTTCAAGTGTAGTGTTTGTAAGTCTAAGTCATATTATACTTTTGGTAAAATTGGTTTTTTTGGTTCCTCTTTATGTTAATTAATTAGTACTAGAATTAAAGTAGGAAATAGAATTAAATAGAATTAAAGTAGGAAATAGAGTGGTATAGAGTTGTAGTGTGGTATAGATAGAGTGGTCCACACAATATAATAATAAAACCCTCAACTGGTCTGAATTGCACCAAACAAGTATCTTGACTGCGTAGTGTGGTGGCCCCGGTACACAATTTGGTACCGAGGCCACAATATAATTAAAAAACCCTCCACGTGTCGGAATTCCACCAAACAAGTATCTGGACTGCATAGTGGGGTGGCCCCGGTACCCAATTTGATACCGGGGCCACAATACCTCCTCAAAACATGCTCCAGACAATTCGTCATTGACAGACCCCAGACAGACAGGGTCGTAGTGTTATTGTTTGACTTTGTAAACCCAAAAAAATGTCCCTGTTGCACTTGCACATAGTCGTGCAATCAAGACTGACTTTTTCATTTAAAGGCACGATCTTTCAAGTGTAGTGTTTGTAAGTCTAAGTCATATTATACTTTTGGTAAAATTGGTTTTTTTGGTTCCTCTTTATGGTAATTAATTAGTAATAGAATTAAAGTAGGAAATAGAATTAAATAGAATTAAAGTAGGAAATAGAGTGGTATAGAGTTGTAGTGTGGTATAGATAGAGTGGTCCACACAATATAATAATAAAACCCTCAACTGGTCTGAATTGCACCAAACAAGTATGTTGACTGCGTAGTGTGGTGGCCCCGGTACACAATTTGGTACCGAGGCCACAATATAATTAAAAAACCCTCCACGTGTCGGAATTCCACCAAACAAGTATCTGGACTGCATAGTGGGGTGGCCCCGGTACCCAATTTGATACCGGGGCCACAATACCTCCTCAAAACATGCTCCAGACAATTCGTCATTGACAGACCCCAGACAGACAGGGTCGTAGTGTTACTGTTTGACTTTGTAAACCCAAAAAAATGTCCCTGTTGCACTTGCACATAGTCGTGCAATCAAGACTGACTTTTTCATTTAAAGGCACGATCTTTCAAGTGTCAGAAAGAGAGAGAAGACACAGGAGAGGAGAGTTGTAGCTGGGGACCTGGGGTGGAAGCTCCCAGGCTCCCCCAGCATTGCCTGGAAGTCTGAGCGTGGTGACTGAGCCAGGGCAAGGAATGTGTGCCCTGGATGAGGGGGAGAACTCCATGCCACTATAGTGAACCCAAGAGAGAGGGGGACACTGCACATGGAAGAGGCCCTGGAGTGAGGGCTGCTACAAGAGGCATGGTAGCTGTAGTGTCAGATCCTGAGGCTGAGAGTACACAGAGTGACGTGTCAGAGCACAGGAGACATTATCCCCGCAGAGGAGGGATGAGCTGCAGTTGAGAGGTCTGCTGTTGAAATAGGACATGCACACTTTAACAAACCAATCATTTCAGCGACAGGGCCTACCAAACAACTTTGACTGAAATGATTGGTTTGTTTGGGCCCCCACACCAAAAAAGCTATTCATCTCTCCCTGTACAGACTAAACAGGCTCTACTGAGGCAAGATGTCGTCCTCATCCTCAACCTCTGATTCCTCTCCCCCTACAGTGTGTACTTCCTCCTCATCACACATTATCAATTCGTCCCCGCTGGACTCCACAACCACAGGTCCCTCTGTAGTATCTGGAGGGCAGTGCTGTACTTCATTGAGGAATTGATTATTCATTTTTATAAACATCATTTTTTCAACGTTGTGAGGAAGCAACCTCCTTCGCCGCTCACTGACCAGGTTCCCCGCTGCACTAAAAACTCTTTCCGAGTACACACTGGAGGGGGGACAACTCAGTTAAAAAATAGAGACAGTTTGTACAGGGGCTTCCAAACTGCCTTTTGGAGTTCTACCACGTCACTACCTCTAGTTAATTTAGATTGCAAGGCTTGTAAATATAAATACTTTGAAGATAAAAAAAAGCAGGCTGCACAGACTGTGGAGCTAGAAAGTGAAATTAAATGGACCACGTTACTTTGGTGGCTATCTATGCCCCCCCCCCCGCCCTACACTTGTAGTTGAATATAAATAAAGCAGCCTGCATAGACTGTAGAACTAGCAATTCAAATATACAAAGAAATGGACAAAGGCAGTTTGGTATCTGTCTGCATCAGATCCCCTCTCCACTAGGAGTAAAACAGAAAACTTTTCAGCCGTTATATAATCTAGAATATAAATAGAAATTGAGAAATGCAATTTGGTATCTGTCTGCATCATAATCATCAACATCCTCCTCAGCGCCAGCTACATCAATATCCTCCTCCCAGTGCACAACATTCACACCTTCATTAGCCAAATCTGTAACTGGACTGTGGGTGATCCTTCCAGCATATGCAGAGGGCGTGCTGCAAATGCTGGATGGAGTCACCTCTTCCCGTACAGTGATGGGAAGGTCAGGGTTCACAACCAACAACACCCTTGGACTCGCCTTGGGGATTTGTGATGTCATCTGTTTAGAAGGCAGAGTTCTTTGCTGTTTTGTTGTTGTTGCTGACAGCATAACTCTCTTAAATTTTTTGTAGGGGGGGGGAGAAGGGCTTTGATCCTTGGGTGAAGTTGGACCACTAGTCATGAACACGGGACAGGGCCTAAGCCGTTCCTTGCCACTACTTGTCGTAATTGGCATATTGCCAACTTTACGTTTCTCCTCAGATGATTTTAAGTTTCTTTTTTTGCTGTTTTTTGAGAACTTGGGCTTTTTGGATTTTACATGCCCTGTACTAGGAGATTGGGCATCGTGCTTGCCAGACGACGTTGATGGCATTTCATCGTCTATGTCATGACTAGTGGCAGCAGCTTCAGCATTAGGAGGAAGTGGGTCTTGATCTTTCCCTACTTTATCCTCCAAATTTTTGCTCTCCATTATATGTAGCACAAGATACTGCAGAATGTGTGAACTTGGTAATATTGCAGTACCAATGGACTTATAATGCTGGATTGGTTTTGCAAATTTGGTTATAATTATTATATATATTTTTTTTTTTTTAATTTTTTATTTTTTTTTACTTTTTTTTTATTTTTTACAAACTTGGGAATAATGGGGAAATAACTATGCCCTTAGAAGCACAGAGCACAGGACACAGCACCACTGGACTGAACAGGACACGGCACAGGACCCAGCAGCACTACGGAACTCAGCAGGACAGAGCACAGGACACAGCACCACTGGACTGATACTGCAGAATGTGTAAACTTTGTAATATTGCAGTACCACTGGACTTTTACTGCTGAATGTGTGAACTTGGTAATATTGCAGTACCAATGGACTTATAATGCTGGATTGGTTTTGCAAATTTGGTTATAATTATTATATTTTTTTATTTTTTTTTAATTTTTTATTTTTTTTTACTTTTTTTTTATTTTTTACAAACTTGGGAATAATGGGGAAATAACTATGCCCTTAGAAGCACAGAGCACAGGACACAGCACCACTGGACTGAACAGGACACGGCACAGGACCCAGCAGCACTACGGAACTCAGCAGGACAGAGCACAGGACACAGCACCACTGGACTGATACTGCAGAATGTGTAAACTTTGTAATATTGCAGTACCACTGGACTTTTACTGCTGAATGTGTGAACTTGGTAATATTGCAGTACCAATGGGCTTATACTGCAGGATTGGTTGTGAAAATTTTGTGGTAATTAAAAAATATTAAAGTAGTTTTTGGTATTTTATAAAAAAAAATTTTTTTTATTTTTTTAAACACAGGGGAATATTGGGGAAATAACTATGCCCTTAGAAGCACAGAGCACAGGACACAGCACCACTGGACTGAACAGGACACAGCACAGGACCCAGCAGCACCACTGACCTCAGAAGGACAGAGCACAGCACACAGCACCACTGGACTGATACTGCAGAACACAGCACAGCACAGCACAGCACAGCACAGCACAGCACTAAACAGCACAGAACTAAACAGCACAGAACTAAACAGCACAGAACTAAACAGCACAGAACTAAACAGCACAGAACTAAACAGCACAGAACTAAACAGCACAGAGGACCACCTAACACACCCTCCCTCTACCCTGATCAATGCCCGAGTGAAGATGGCGGCGACTAGCGGGGAATTTATAGGATCCGAGTATCGCGAGATCCGACAACGGGATTATGAGTCAGAGCCTCAGTTTCACTTTTGAATTTGGCGCCAATACCCGGATCTGTCTCGGATCCGACTCGGATCCGCAACGTTCGGGTGGGCTCGGATTTCAGAAATCCGAGCGCGCTCATCCCTACATACAACTAATGTATTCAATGGAAAAGGTGTGATACCAAAATCTCTAAGTACTGCTAACTGATAGCAGAACTGCTTCAATAAAGACTGCTATATATGTATATCCTTCATTAATTCTTTTCTAACATAATAAGTATTATTTACAAAAGTGGAAAACTGCAGATCTGGGGGTAAATGTATGAAGCTCCGGGTTCTTCAACACCCACGAGTTCGGCGCTGATTAAGCGCTGAAGACGCCGAACTCGCGGGTGTTGAAGAACCCAGAGCTTCATACATTTACTTGGGGGTAAATGTATCAAGGTGCGATTTTGCAAATCCAGCGATTTTCTCGGGAGAGTTGAAACTCACAGATGTATGAAGCTGAGATTTCATGCAAAATCGTCAGAGTTGTGCTTCTGTCAAAATCGCCAGAGATCAAACTCCCAACTGTTTGCCACTGCAGCTATACAGCTCTCCAATGTATGAAGCTGCGAGTAAGCAAACTCAGGAGAGTTTGCTTGAAAACACGCCAGATACAACACGCTGCTTGCTAGCAGCGTGTTGTATAAACACATCACTGTTATACTGCCCTGGCAGTGTAAAAATGGTCAAGAACAGATAAAAGTTAAAAAAAAAAAAGTGGGTGGCAACATAAATATTCCATACAGTTTCTTGTGACCCTAAATAAATGGAGACCAGCTCTCTAGCTGGCCAGCTTCTCTAGCAATGGTCACACTGAACAATTAAAACATTGGGTTTTTAGACCTGATACTCCTCGCGCAGCACTAGCTTGATGGACAGGTGACACTCCCATCTTTCCTTTAAAAGGGAGTTCTCATCAACTGCTTCTGTTTGATTGCTCTGACTGCAGACACACCCTGTCAGGCTGTTGTTAGCTGGGAGAAAAGGCAATTCCAAACCGTGCAAGTTAAATTAGACTCTCTACCTTTATTTTGTCACCCATATGTCCTCCATCTGTTTATCTTTAAACTAGGTGCACTGTTGCACAAATGTGTTACTCTTCTTGCATCGTTTATCTGCAGCTAAATGCCTCTCTTTTTAACTATATATATATATATATATATATATATATATATATATATATATATATTATTATGTGAGGTCAGGTGTTTAAACACTTAGGGGTATAGTTATTAAACTGAGGGTTTCAGAAAGTGGAGATGTTGCCTATAGCAACCAATCAGATTTTAAGCTGTCATTTTGTAGAGTGCACTACATAAATGACAGCTAGAATCTGATTGGTTGCTATAGGCAACATCTCCACTTTTTCAAACCCGCAGTTTAGTAAATCTAGCCCTTAACCTTAGAGGTACACACATTGTCGCTTTAAATTTTTAGTGACAGATGTCGCAATGACGTCAGGCTGCATTTCTGGTCAGTCCTGCAATCGGAATGCCTTGCTGTCATTATGGTGGTTTCTTCTGTGATCTCCAGCGTCATCTTCAAGGTAAGTCTGATTATTTTCAAGTCGCTTTGTCATTCTTTCGTGGTTTTTTTGCAGGCATTAGCGATGTCGGATTTATCATCATCGTACAAACGTACCCAACCCTATCACATACCCAGAGCACACTGAGCACTATACAAAGATTATCCTTATATCACACACACCTAATACACAGTGAACACTATAAATAGGTCACATCGATATCACACACCTGGTACTCACTGTCATGACCCCTTCTGCCCACCAGCTTTTCCCTCACATGCTCCTCTGCCCACCGACTTTTCAATTACATGCCCCCTGTCCTTCAGCTTTTTTCACATGCCATCCTTGCCCACCAGCTTTTCTCTCACACACCTCTTTTCCACCAGCTTTACACACATTACTCCCTGCCTACCAATATTTGCCTCACATGCTTCCTTGCCTACCAGTTTTTCTCTCAGTTGCCCTCCAACCCACCAGCTCACATGCCTTCCTTCCTTCCCATCAGTTTTTCTCTCACATGGCCTCCTGCCCTTGACCTTTTTTCCCATGTGACCCTGCCCACCAGCTTTTCTATCACATGCCTTCCTGCCAGGCGCGGGCTTGGAGACTTCAGCCCGGGGGGCACACAGGCAGCCGCATCTCATTACACGGGATGCAGCCGTGTCATTGATGACGCGGCCGCATCTGATGTTATCAGATGCGGCCGCAGGTAAAGATCCTTAGAAATAGCATCAGGGGGCTGCCCTAAAAGCGGAGAGTCTGAGCGGCCTGGGGGGGCGATGCTCCCCAGCCCCCAGGCCCAGCCCGCCCCTGCTTCCTGCCCACCAGCTTTACACTCACATTCCTACACTTTTCACTCACATTGAGTGAAGAAGCAATATAAATAAATGAATCCTAAATCATAGCAAATATTACTGTATAATAATTTGTGAAAAGAGAATGTCTGGTGTATATCAGAGGAAACAATAAAATAATATGGTACCATACAAGTGTTGGGTTGAAAGGGATGTTGGTTACCATGGAAACCTTGACGGCTGCCAGTTGCATGCTCCTAAAGTAAAATATAATTTTTGCAGTTGCACAGATAGGAATTTATATAATGGACAAGTTAGCCTTTGTGATACCTTAAAGCACACACTTATTTTTAACAGAACATGTTTTATAATCAGTGTTACTAAATTAAACTTCAAGCTAATGTTTATTCTCTGTTTCATGGATAAGGAATTTGCATTATAATGGTGTTTCTACAAAGCCTTAAACTGACGCCACACTGTCTGATCCAGCAGCTTGGCAAGAATGCAGAGCAACAGGTTCACTTTCTCTTGAGCTTATTAATACATATGGAAGAGGCAGTCATTTTCCAACTGGACTTACACAAATACCCAATTATTATCAGACATTGTGCTCATTTTGAACCTGCAGGCGCTGCAATATCAGGACAGTTGACCAATATCAGCTATAGTGCCTTGTGTGGGGCCAACTTTATACCATTAAGATTGTCAGTGCAGTCAATAGATGACACACAAACAGTCTAAATGGTGGCCATCTGATCTTCAAATTTTTAGGTGTGCCGAAAATACAAACAAATTAGATCTTTCCAGCACACATTTGTTTTAGGGTAACATTTGCGGTAATATTTTGGACACTTGTTGATATTGCAGCATCTGTGGCTAGCATTAAAGATAGATCTCACAGGATGTGCTTCAATATGTGAATTAACCTGATTGTGGTTAACTAGGATATTGGAAATGCTATCAGCTATAATTAGGTTTCCTATTGTTTCCAGCACAGTAAATGTGAAAAGCCATAGTTTAAAGCTTTTTTCACTCACAGTTAACTGCAGCTCCAGCAATAGAATAAAGATCTTTGTGCAAGACAATAAACGTAAAGAATAATTAATTTTGCCCTCATTGTAGCAATGTCTAAATCAACAAGTTAGATAATTTAACTTAAAATGGTGATTTCCCCTTTAGTGTCCTTAGGGGGGGATTTAATCCGGGAGACTCCCGAAATTCGGGTCAGTCTCCCGGGCTCCCGCGAGAGTTGGCATTTCTCCCGCATCCCAAAATTCCCTTGTTAAAATGGTGCGATTCACTGAGAATCGCGTCATTTAACGCGATTCTCGGTGAATCGCGCCATTTTGGCCCCGCCCCCATGGAAACGTAGTTCCCGTCACGGGGACGGGACCAAAATGATGTGCCCCTTCCCTCGTCACGCCCCTCTCCCGGAAACAAGTTTCCAAGAGTAGGTAAGTATGCCTTAGTGCTGTAAAAGTGTTTGATAATAATTCAGAAAATAAAAAAAAAATCTCAATCCTAACATTTAAGGTTTCTTCATTTAAAAATAGCAGATACAAGTGTGGCGACAGCAATGAATTCAACTCCTGTGTTTGTACATTGGCAAACACAGAAGTAGTGAAGAAAAACAACACCTCATAGATGCTAGTAATAAGTAAATGGTGCACCACTTACCTGGGTAGCTGGACCGCAGTCTTCTATTCGACAGCAGCTGTTGCACTTCCGTATCTGCTGCTTGTGTTCCAGCAGGGCAGGAGGAGGGATGGAAGCCTATAAAGGGCAAGAAACAGTGAGGCCCCTTTGCCCTCCTTTTCCCCCACACATGCACAGACGAGAAGACTTGGAAGCATGGCAATCCCCCCCAATTTCCTGGAAATGTCCCAATCAGAGTCAAATTTCCCAGAAATAGTGAAAGAAAACAGTATGTGAAAAATCTGCTTACACTCCTCCTAAACATCACATGATTGAATCTGAGTCACTAAAGTGACAGTGCAGAAGGAAGGACCACCCCTGCTGCTCTGTCAGTATTGTCACTGGGCCTGCGATCTTCCATTAACCCTTCAGGTGCCAGTTCGACAGTGCAATGTTAATTCTGGAAGCTGGGTCACACTTCACTTATTACTAAAAATAATAAAAAAAAAATATAGTCCACTTAAATGGAGGAAGGTAGATGGGTTCCCTAGGATGGCCGTCTGCACCGCCTAATGGATAATCCAGCCCTGCTATGTAACCAGGACTTTCATATTTCATTTACACATCCAATGACATCTTCTTGTACTAGATAGTATTAAAAAAAATGCTGAAGCTTGCCCATTTGTATCTGTTTAGTTAATTGTCATCTTACTATTTAGCTGTGACCGCCACCTTTATGTACTGTTTAAATAAATGCTGGGCTTTAACTCTCAGCATATCGTTATTATATTGCCATTCTGCCATTCTACTATCTAGCTCCAGCTGCTCCATTCAACAGTTTCATTGACAGGTAAATAAAACTTCAGGTTTAGATACCACAGTTATGATGTTTAGTATCTGAATATGAACCTTAATCCATAGTGCAGAATTCAGAATGTTTTATTTAATGTGGACCTTAAACAGCCAAGCATTTCAGCTTCAAAACTTTAATTCCTAAATGTGTGTTACATAATACATGTCCTACTAATATAGGAAGAAAAACTGCTCAAATTCTTTAGAATTTGTAACCCGTTTTCATCAAATTTATATGTCTGGGTAAAAACAAATGCAAATCATGAGACTGGTTTTACAAAAACCAAAAGCAACACAAAAACATGACAATGGTTTTCGAAACACATAGGGCCTGATTTATCAAGGCATGTACCTGCCAATTTTGAGCATATCATATGCAAAATCAGTTTGCTCATGCCCAGAACTAGACCATAAACAGTTTTCAAGGAGGGAATGGGGTGTACGACCGCAGTCAATTTACAGTAAGTGCACGCAGCCACATCCGAGTCAAGCTCTGGGCAAGAACTCAAGCTCTGTGTTATGCTCAGGGGAGTCCCTCAGTCAGTATTAGCACCAGCAGGAAGCGGAATCTAACAGCCTCTCACCAAGAACTGCCATAAGGCAGGATGGGCTTGGCTGCTTAGAAACTGTGGGTCGCAGCCCCTACTAAGCTTACAGATCTGAGGGATAGGTAGACAAGCTGCAAAAATAATACTGAAAAGGTACCTGACAGCAGTCCGAAGTACAGCGGAGATTCCACCAAGGTTTGAGAGGTACAGGCGGTTTTGGTACACAGTAGCAGATGCCTGTCACACCAAAGGAGGATCCAATAGAGTGGTCTGTGCAAGCCGGATCTGGTACACAAGGAAGTCTCAGGAGATGCAGGGAAGAACACAGGAAAAAACACAGGGAGCGAAAACATGAAGCCAGGAGTTAGGAGTGTCAGAGCGAGATTTATATAAAGAGGACAGGCAGAGTTTTGAATTCCCCGCCGGAGGTCACATGATCTGCGCTGTCGTAACCCAGAAGTGACTGGGGGCCGGCTGCACGAGGATCATGGAGTGGTGAGTATTACACTCTATAAAAGGTTTTTATGCTGTCTCTCTTGCTCCAACTACAGGGCTAGCATAAGTCCTGGTCAGTAGTGATGACAGTCTCATGCATGCTATAATATGTGTTTGTAATCAGGAGCACCTGTAAAAATGTACTTTATGTTCAGTAGACATTAAGAACATTCTATTAAATGTATTTCTTGGAAAAAAAATAAAAAAATAAATAAACTTTTTTTTTACTGTTTTATCATTAATGCTTATATTAACAGATGACATTAATTAAAAAAAAATTTTACTGTGATTTTTTTTGCTAATTCATAATCCACATAGGGCCTAATTCATTAAGGAAAGCAAAGCAAAAAAAGGAGTAACTTTGCACCTCGGCAAAACCATGTTGTGTTGGAGGGGGAGGAAAATTTTAAATATGGAGAGAAATTTATAGTTGGCTTATGCCATATCGTAGGTCAATTTTAAATTTCAGTGTAAAAATACAGCTATCAAGAGACTTTACTTTCCTTAATGAATCAGGCCCATAGTTTGTTATAATCCACAGTGTCTTGTGTAGTAGAGCTCAGCAGAACCAGACCAGAATTCATCAGCATACGTATCTTCAGATTCGCTCGTTGTCGAATTCGGGTGCTTTAAAATGGTGTACAGAATTTCTCTTTGTGGTGTTTTCCTTAATGGAAGCCTTATGTTAAACTATCTCTCTTGCTTTAGTATTTTCCAACATGTTTTGTTTCGATAAGTTTCCTCAGTGGTATGATTTTATTAGTGTCCATGGGCCTGATTCATTAAGGAAAGAAAAACAAAAAAAGGAGTAACTTGGCAAATGATGTTGCATTCCAGGGCAAGGTAAATTTAAAATGTGATGGCATATTTAAAGTTGGAATAGGGCACATCCTAGATCGACTTTAAATTTCAGTGTACAAATAAAGCTATCAAGTACTTGTGTACTACATGAAAAAAATAGCCAGGATTTTCCTTACATGCAAATGAATAATCTAATTTGCACCCCTTGCATTATAACATGGTTTTGTCCAGGAGAAACTTACTATTTTTTGGGCTTACTGTAAATCCATTATAGTCACTTCCAAATTCAACAAAGAGCAAATCTAAAGAAATATTCCTTGATGAATGCGTGACATAAAATCTGGCGCATGTAGCAATATGTTTTTCTTTGCCTCTCTAGCTATGCATTTGTATTGCAGATTGACAGTGTAGGGCACAGGCGTGCACTTCCCTCCGTAGACGCATGTTTTATTATCCAGGTTATTATTATAATAATTTCATACTAATCCTGATTATTAACCCTTTCTATAATACTGTATGTATGCTCTTTGTATGATATTGCCTGATATGAAAAAAGCATACATGATTGCAGTGGGAGAATGGTTGTACTGCCATATACTGTGTAATTATAGTGGCTGTGTGAGAAAAGGAAAAGATTATCACCCAGACAAACTGTATCTCGTTTCTCACACTAATAGGAGACAGGTTACTATACTTTTTATATATCAAACAGAGAAAAAAGAATGATCATCTGGGGCACTCAGAATGAAAGCAGCATAAACTTATACTTAATGTTGCTGTATATTGAAATCTTTAAAATAATTCTTTATTTGTAAATAGATTAAAATTGGTCTAGTAGCGAAATATAAAAAATGTAATGAATTGACACACTGAAATTAACAGAATACTGATAAAATAGACAATAATTCCTTGTCTAACCGCTATCCTGCTCAGAATAAATGGTCTTTTTGTTATTGAGTATATCAAAATTATTCTGTTCTTAAATAATTCTCCTATTGATGAATACTGATAGTTCTCTGATTCTAAGGTTACACATCACTAATACATGTATTAGTGATGTGTAACCTTAGAATCAGAGGACTATCAGTATTCATCAATAGGGGAATTATTTAAGAACAGAATAATTTTGATATACTCAATAACAAAAAGACCATTTATTCTGAGCAGGATAGCGGTTAGACAAGGAATTATTGTCTATTTTATCAGTATTCTGTTAATTTCAGTGTGTCAATTCATTACATTTTTATATTTCGCTACTAGACCAATTTTAATCTATTTACAAATAAAGAATTATTTTAAAGATTTCAATATACAGCAACATTAAGTATAAGTTTATGCTGCTTTAATTCTGAGTGCCCCAGATGATCATTCTTTTTTCTCTGTTTGATATTTGAAAAGTACTTGTTAAATGATCGGGTGCACCCTTCCTCGCTAGATACTATATACTTCTAACCAGAAAGTGATATCAAAATAGAGGAAGATGAATGGATAGCCTGGTGCAGTCCTAACCCTTTGTTAAATCACTATTGTTACATAGGTCTGATTAACAGACCGTTGCTTCTGAACTAGCACAGGCTTACCGCTATAACACGGTTATTGGATTATTCATATACAGTAAGATTATAAGTAAAATATGGCGAATTTCAGCCTTAGTGGAGAGCTTTCCAAAAGACAAGAGAAATGGCAGATAGATGGGGAAATTGATTTTTTGGTGAATACTATTCCCGGCCAACCCATGACATCAAAGGGATGGACACAGGATCTTTTTGAATTAAAAAGTATTATGTTCAAGCAGGTGAAAACCTTCTGGAACAAAACAATGTTCTGTAATTATGTCAAACAAAACATGATTCCTAGAGGATTAAGGCCAAAACTATACCCTGCGTTTGATCTTATTAATGAAGATTTAAGAAAAGAGTGGGAGGTATCCCTCACAAAATGTTCTAATGAACTGATTAATATACTGATTAGACATGACAACATCTTATTGGAGAGATATGCATTAGAAATCTCCACCTTAGGAGATAAATTAAAAATTCATGAGGGACTTGAGGCTTTCCAGAAATCTTATGAGAAACTGAAGAAGGACTTGGACCTTTTTGAGAACTTTATTGTGGAAAAAAAACGCAGTAAATTCACTCGCGACAAAGAGGATTATCAACAAGATAAAGTCTTTAGATGGTATACCAAAAAATCATATAATAATAAAAAAAACACCTACATATAGCACATCAGAAGTTGATTCATCTGAGAATGAGACAACTGAACAATATGGCTCTAACAATACAGGAGAATCAACCCAGACAAGAGATTTTTTAGGATCAGGTATCAGGCACAGAGACAGAGGGGGGCAAGAAAGTTCCACAAGATTCGCAGGGGGGGGGAAAGAAATTTAAGGGACAGAAAACGAAAAGAGATGGAAGAACAGGGGAATCAATTCTCTATGAGGAGGAACCACAGACGAACCAGATTCTACAAGATTCTCTTAGGGTTATCAATCTGTCCGATAAAACCCTTACCCCTACTCAGATTACACTACTTAGTAGAGGCCTTTCTTTCTCCCCAACACAGTCTTTTAAAAGATTCGAGTGGCAAAAAGATCTGACCTTATTTTCTAGGAAATTGTTACTCAAAAAGTTTTTCAAGATCAAACAAAGGGAGGATGTTACCCCTAATCAGGGGGAAACAATTATGATTAATGACAATTATACTGTTCTAAATACTGAGGAAGATAAGCAGGCTTTAACTATACTTGAAGAATTGTACCAATCAAATTCGGAAGATGGGAGTGACATGGTCTTCTCTGAAAGATTTACAAAGGAGGGGTTACCAGAAATCAAACCCAGATCTACCTTTTTCCCTGATTTTTCAATCTGCCCGCAGGTGGGGATTTTTAGGGATTTAGTCTCTAATGATTTAGATAAATTATTCTCGGAAATCAAGCAACGTAAGTCACACCCAGGGAATCTTAATAGAGAAGAATTTGGTGCATTAAGAGAGATCTCAGAATGGGATGACATTCTAATCAAACCCTCGGATAAAGGGGGGAATGTTGTGTTGTGGCCAAAACAGCAATATGTAAATGAAGTCTACCGTCAATTAAATAACAAAGACTGTTATAAAAGGATTATATTCAATCCAACTGCCAATTTTTTAATAGGTTATAACAATATTATTGACCAGGCTCATCAGAATAATGTAATTTCAAAGTCAGATCATGAATTCCTTAAGGTCATCAATCCCAGAATAGCTACGCTTTATATGTTGCCTAAAATCCACAAGAGTGAACGATCTCCCCCAGGGAGACCGATTGTGTCGGGCAACGGAAGCTTGACAGAAAAAGCTAGTAGATTTATAGATCATCATCTACGTAAACATGTTACCAGCTTAAACTCATATATTAAAGACACCAAAGATGTATTATCCAAATTGGATAACATTACAGTTAACCCCACTACCAAGCTGGCGTCATATGATATTGAGTCACTATATACGAACATAGCACATGATAATGGACTTCATGCAGTTGATTATTTCCTGGGGATGGAGAAAAGTACGGATTTTACGGCATTCTTGATCATCTTACTACGATTTGTTCTTACGAAGAATTATTTCGTATTTGAAGAGAAATTCTATCTTCAAATCAGGGGGACCGCGATGGGAACAGCATGTGCTCCCACCTATGCAAATTTATATCTAGGCTGGTGGGAGAAAGAAATAGTCTTCATACAGCGGAATGAAAGATATACTGACCACATATTATTGTGGTTAAGATATATTGATGACGTAATCATCCTTTGGGATGGGGATGTTAAACTATTTCAGGAATTCACTGACACCTTAAATAACAATGAACTAAATTTAAAATTAACATCAGAGATACAAGAAGTGGCAATTAACTTTTTGGATCTAACAATCTCCAAAACTAGTGACGGTAGATTACATACTGATATGTATAGAAAATCAACGGCCACAAACAGTTTATTACATGCATCTAGCTCTCATTATCCGTCAGTTATTAAGGGAATTCCAAAAGCTGAATTATTAAGAACCAAAAGAAACTGTTCAGATGAACAAGTTTGTAAACAAAGATCGGCTGTATTAAAATGCAGACTAATTAAAAGAGGCTATAACATCAATTCCATTCGGATAGCCGAAAAAAATGTATCCAAATTAAAGAGGGATACCTTGATACACCGAAATACTAACAAAAGGTCACAGGAATTGAAGAACTCCAAATTAAGAGTAATAGGAACCTTTTGTACAGAATGGCAAGCCATTACACAAATTCTACAGAAACACTGGCATGTGTTACAGTTGGATAATGATCTCAGACAAAAATTGGAAGAGAGAGTTTCCATTACATGGAGACGATCGAGAAATTTGAGGGATCATCTAGTCCATAGTTTTTTAACACCAAGGAAAAAGATTTCCAATATCCCTAAGGGCTTTTTCAAATGTGGTTCATGCAAGGCCTGTCCTAATATGCATCAAACTAAAGAATACAGTGACAAATTTGGAAAAATTTGGAAGATCTCAAAATATCTAAATTGTAATTCAGTTAATGTTATCTACTGCCTCTCTTGTCCATGTAATTTGAAGTATATTGGAATGACGAGCAGACCCTTTAAGAAGCGAGTTTTGGAACATATAGGGAATATAAAAAGGGCGGCCAATGACAAGGCCAATTTAAAACAAATAACAGTGGTGGCTAAACATTTTTTAAATTTCCATCACAGTGATCCCAAGATGTTAACAGCCTTTGCTATGGAACAAGCTAATCTAGGTCTGAGAGGGGGGATATTACTAATGAATTATTAAGGAAAGAGACCAGGCAAATCTTCTTGATGGGAAGTATGGTACCATATGGACTGAATGATCATAGTAACTATACAGTGTTTTTGAATTGAAGTGCTTAATAAATTCTTCATTCCACCCGTTGGTATTTTATAGTTATAGAAATGATCTATCAAGGTCAAGAAAATATCTTGATACATTATGATATCAATAGTAACTTGTATTTTTACAATTTTTGTTTAATTGCACTACTTTAGGTTTCTATTCCCAAATAATTTTTTCACTCCAATCATCACAATAAAAATTGGCCATAAATGACCATCTTACATACGAGGTTTTTTCTCAACACATTTAAACTGTTTAATTGTTTCACTTCATTAACCTAATGTATAATGTATGGATTAGAAGTAAATTTGACCCAATCATCACTAATTTGCACAACATATTAAAAAACAAAAACAAAATAAAATAAACAAACAAAAAAAAAAAAAAAAATATAAAAAAAAATAATTCTTTCTATATTCATTCTGTTGAATGGATCACTATCACGGTATCTGTACTGCTTATAATACTTAGCAATATAGGTTAAAGTAACCAATAATAATAGTCTAATCAACACTTTTAATATATATTTAATTACACTTATTTTTTGGTCATAATGTGGTTATCCAGAGCTTCTTGGAGATGAATTAATAGATTATAATATCAATTATTATACTTACCTTTAGATCCTCAAAGTTTGGAATAGAATTCAAAGAAATTAATAAAGCAATAAGATCATACAGACTACTTTATTTGTCTGTATTAAAGCACTGTATTTACAGTTACATCCATGTCATCAGAGAAATTCACTAGATAATAATAATAGTAACGATTATCCAATAACTATATTTGTCTCTCAGTATTCTATATAGTGATTGACATATTTAATTAATTAAGATGTTCTTCCCATATAGATATGGTGTCGCCGTTAATATGGACAGTGGTAATTAAATCAAGGAATCTATCCTCCGTTCATAATAATATTTAAACAGTTTAATTCATTTATCCATTGTCAGTCATTAAGCATATATTTGATCTAGTCTGATTACAAAATAACAATCTTTATATTAGCAGATCGGTGTAAGAACACAGCTATATCCGTTTTTAAGCTTAGCACCCCTGGTTACCAAACACGTTGCTAAGGAAGTAGTCATTCAAGGGGAGGGCTCTCCACTTTAAATAGCCTACCAAGCTGAGAATTCGGCTTGCCTCGTTAAAGCTAACAGCGAAACGCGCGTCGGCGGACGCCGCGATCGCTGCTCAGCTTTCCCCATAATAAACTGGAATAGTCCAGAATCACTAAGCACAGATGGTAGTTGCTCAATCCTCAGGTTAGCGTCCATTTGCCTTGTCAATTGTGGAGGCATAGTAGTACAGCGACAGTTAGAGGCTAATTGAACCAGTTAGAATACAATGTAACAAAACTCCAGCCTCACTGAAAGGATTAACCCTAAAAGGTTATGCAGGCAGTTATATAGAGTGAAAATCAGAAACAATACTGCTTCTATCTATACCCTAATTCTAAAACATTAGATGGTTAAAGATCTGTTATTAGGAGTACCTGATAATGGGAATTATCTTATCATGAGTAATAGGACTGATATATATATACCTAACTTATACTAAGAATACAATTTAGAGGGATTATCATAAACTCTATCAGCCCTAGTGAATATTATCAATAAAGATTAATTATAAGCTATATGCGATAGATTACTCATTATTCTCATTATATTGAGCATACATTAAGTAATATCAATCATGTATTAGTGATGTGTAACCTTAGAATCAGAGGACTATCAGTATTCATCAATAGGGGAATTATTTAAGAACAGAATAATTTTGATATACTCAATAACAAAAAGACCATTTATTCTGAGCAGGATAGCGGTTAGACAAGGAATTATTGTCTATTTTATCAGTATTCTGTTAATTTCAGTGTGTCAATTCATTACATTTTTTATATTTCGCTACTAGACCAATTTTAATCTATTTACAAATAAAGAATTAATTTAAAGATTTCAATATACAGCAACATTAAGTATAAGTTTATGCTGCTTTCATTCTGAGTGCCCCAGATGATCATTCTTTTTTCTCTGTTTGATATTTGAAAAGTACTTGTTAAATGATCGGGTGCACCCTTCCTCGCTAGATACTATATACTTCTAACCAGAAAGTGATATCAAAATAGAGGAAGATGAATGGATAGCCTGGTGCAGTCCTAACCCTTTGTTAAATTACTATACTTTTTATCCCTGGCCCCCTCATCACAAACTTCATCATGATAGATAATTTGTAGTCAATGCCCAGTCAAAAGGGACAAATGTATTTTATACATATTCACTTATGCTCCAAATGTCCCTTCATTATTCTTCTTTCTGTGACTACATTTTTAATTTTAATTTTATTTTATTTATGTTTTCTTTCTTTCTTTAATATTTATTTGACCTATCCAGATTAATGCTAGTTATGACATGTATCATATTGACATATTGATTCTCATATGTATCACTTTGCATTTGCACTATATCTTTGCGCCCTTTCCATTTTCTCTATTGTTCTAAAATTATATGAGGTGCTGCAGAAGCAACATATTCATTGAGAGCGTTTTCCTTTTATTTACATTTTATTATGGTACCTTTGCTACCATTTTCTTAGCAAAAATAAAACACACATACAATTTTTTTAAACAAATAACGTTTTTATAAAATAATTTGGTGAATAAATGAAAAATAGAATAATAGGTCTCCAAAATATTTTTTGAATTTGTTTTTATCTTTCTACTCAAAACATGGATGAGGGAGGGGAACTCTGTCATATGGGATGGACAAATTTGCGGTGGGGATGTCTTCGTCAGCTGGAAATAAAAAAAGAAAACATTTTAAACATTTTTCCATTGCAATCTTATAACATATTTAAAACATATCTTAGCTCTATGGGTGTACTTTGTTCACACATTTTCTATTTGTTATTACTTAGAAAGAATTCCTATGAGAATGTAGAAATCACAAGCCAACATTTGTGTGTAGAAAAATCTAGGAAAAAGGTGACCATTGTCCCTATGTATTATGAGCATAACATTTATTTTGGCCATATTGGTTCACTCACCTCTTTTTGATTTAGATTACAGATATGCGTATGGAGCCACAGCATCCGCCTGCTTGATAATTTATTCCCAGAAGCTTTGTTTAGCCCCAGGGAATAGCTGCCAGGTAACGTGTTGCATCTCATCTGCCACCAGCAGCTTCACTTCCTGATGGCTGAAGTTGGTGTGCTGCCGCTTTGCAGATGCTTCACCCTCAGGCTGGGACATGATGTTCCATGCACAATACAGTTAAATAACAAATTGGATATGACCTCTCATAAAATGGAGAGGAAATATCCTCCATTTCGCTTTATGTAGTGTCTGCAGAGATGTGTAGTGTCGTGCCAGCTATATATATATATATATATATATATATATGTATATATATATGTATATATATATGTATGTATATATATATGTGTGTATATATATATATGTATATATATATATATGTATGTATATATGTATATATATATATGTATATATATATATGTATATATATGTGTGTGTATATATATATATATGTATATATATATATATGTGTGTATATATATATATGTATATATATATGTATGTATATATATATATGTGTGTATATATATATATGTGTGTATATATATATGTATATATATATGTATATATATACATGTCTATATATTATATATACATATATATATATATATATATATATATATATATATATATATATATACATTATAACATTTTCACCATCACAAGGAGGCTGAGGAACAGGAGTGAATGGAGGATCCTCATGAGGAACTCCAGGAAGGTCACCAGAAGGAATCCTGGAAGAACCACAGGAGGAACCCCGAGAGGAGCCCTAGGAGAAACCCCAGGGAGAGGTCCAGCTGGGGGCCATGAGAAAGCAGGAGCCAGTCCCAGGCCCCTGAAGAAGAGTGTAAGTATCTTGATTTATTAATATCATATTATATTTTAGTGTGTTGTTTTTGTAGAAAAGTGTAGGTCTCACAAATTATTTATTTCCCGATTCTGTATTTGCCTAGGCTTAGGCAAATGCTGTATTATTTTTATTATTATTTGTCATTAAGTAATGCAACCTCACCACAACTACTCAGTTTAGAATACAGTCCTCTGGCTAGTACTGTGTTAACAGTAATATGAATGTTTAGGATAATTTAAATAAATGTAGCACCGCTGAACTCTGTAGAGTTAGAGGCATGTGGGACCAAACTATACCCATAGAGCATGGATATGGTAATAATGTAGTGATGTTTAAATATAGTATTTTTTTTTCTTTTTTCCAGGTGCAGAATCAACATACCTGGCCATATTAATGGGCCATATTGAAAAAAAAAAAAAAAAAACATGTGGCCAAAATAAAAAAATATTATTTATACATTTTTATTTATGTAAAAAAAAGTATGGCGCTTCCATGGTGTAATATCATAAAAACAAAGTTATTAAGCGTTACACAGCTTCAAAACGTACCAGAGTTCAGATATGTGTTAGCATACAGCAACAATACAGCCAGGTCTCCTCTGAATATCTGTGTTTGATTCTGTCCACACACCACCAGCATGTTGCAGCAATCATGTAATGACTGATAGGGAGCCAGTACACTTTACATGTTTTATCTGAGAGACTCCGTCAGGGGTGGCTCCATAATCTAGCACACATATTTTTATAGGGCAAGTTAACTCCTATTACAGGTGTGCAACTCTTTTCATTCATTGATACATTATCTTTTATAAAAATCACAATATAATTGTATCAAGCATAAAGCAGTTATCTTTCCGCATTACAGCATTTTAGAAAACAATTTTTTATCTAAATATCAAATCAAAGAATTATTTACAACATGACATGTGAAGCCGAATTTTCATTCAATCTAATTCATTTTTTTTTACAAAAAAAGAGTGATCTCACAACCTAATTTCATTTGTTTTAGTCAAACCTGAATTCAACAGGGTTTTATGGTCTTTATGTACTTATTTACATGCCTTACAATGGGCACTTGGAAAAAAGCCTTTAGTGAGGTTAATCAATTATTTTGACTGTTTATTACATCATTAAGATAATTAGGAGCTAAAAAAGCTTTTAAAGTTTTAGGTCTCCTGAAAGTGGTAATAGGTTTAACAGGCAAATGTGATGACAATAAGGGATCAAATATTAACACTGACCAGTGTTTTTCTAAGATGTTCGTGATTTTATGACTTGCTATTTTATAGGTAATGCTCTCCCCAGCTTGATTTCTATCTTTTTGTAAATCAATAGGTCTGATCTATTCAACATCCTTACTTTATTTAAAATAGTAAAGAGCAATTTTCCAGGATACCCCCATTATTGAAAACGTTTATGAAGCACTGCTGGTTGTCTCTCAAATTTACAAGATGAAACACGTAGAGGGTATTGGCTCACAATCAGTCATTACATGATTGCTGCTACATGCTGGTGGAGTGTGGAGAGAATCAAACAGAGACATTCAGAGGAGATCTGGCTGTTTTTATGCTCCTACAAACCTGAACTCTGGTACATGTTGAATCTGTGTAACTGTTAATAAATAATTTTTTATGATATTACAACATCGAAACACCCCCACCCCCCTTTTTTAAAAAAAAATATTTAGACTATTTATGATTTGCCTGTGGAGTTTGGTTATGTGAAAGGGCAAAGACTCGTGGATTACAATCTGCTTGGTTTACACTCAAAGCGTGACTAATTAAGTGGAGCAACAGAGGATCTTGTAAAGTATTTCTACTTTGAACAATATGTGAACAATCGTAGTGGTGTTTAAAAAACACTTGTGCAAAAAAAAAACTATTGTGCACTGTGAATTATTTGTGTTATTAGTTTTAATAATGTGTTTAAATGTGTTACATTTTTGATCTATTGTTTGTTTATGTAAAATTTCTATGATCTAAAAACTTTTTTGTGTTTTTTCTGTTTAAATTATTATTGTTATTAATAATCTCTATTTATAGGGTGCCATATGAAATTTGCAGTGCCGTACAGAGGGCAAGCAACACAACAGTACATGGTATAACAGTACAATACAGTAAACAAACAACACTAGAACTCTCAACACAGCTACTGGGGTGCAAGGGCTATATTCAGACAGGCTGAAACCTGCGCCCATTAGCGTGAGTGCAACTAGCAGTTTTAGAGCCACTGAAAGAGGAGTAAAGACAATGGAGGAGTGGAGTCAATGGGTAGAGAGCCCAAGGAGGATGTGCACAGTGTAGCTAGAGAGCAAAAGTTATAGGTAATAAGAGCAGGAGGAAAGAGAGCCCTGCTCACTAGAGTTTCTAATCTAAAAGGAAATAGACTGACAAACGATTGACACATGGAGGTGAACCAATGTAAGGGATTCTGAGGTAAGAAGCAAGAGTGGAAAAGGTGGGGGATGAAAGAGAGTGTTGTAGACTATGTGATGAAATGGTTACGTTGAGGACTGGTAAGCTTTTCTAAACAGGTGGGTTTTCATTGAGCCTTTGAAGCTATACAGGCTAGGGAATAGTTTGATAGAATGAGGGAGATTGTTCCAGTGGTGCCGGGCAGCATGAGAGAAGTCTTGTATAAGGGAGTGAGATGTGGTTACCAGAGGGTAGGAAAGGTGGAGGTCATTGGCCGACCACAGAAGGCAGAGGGAGTATGTATGAAGATGAGGTTGGAGATGTAGGGAGCAGTGGAGCTGGAGAGGGCCTTGTATGTGAGGATGAAGAGGGTTTGAAAGGGGAAGGGAAGGGATTTCATTAAAATATTTGACAGAGGGTGAGGCAGATGTGGAGCTGCGAGAGATAAGTCTAGCTGCAGCATTAATTATAGATCGAAGAGGAGGCATCCTGAGAGAGGAAGGGTCTGATATGGGCGATGTTGCGGAGCGACAGCATTGGAATGTGAGGGGCAAAGGAGAGGGAGGAGTCAAGAGACACCCAGTGGATTTCACACAAAAGCAGGAAATGGATGCCTACTTGCTGGGATTGGTACTACAAAACTTGGATGTGCAGAGTCTAAAGTGCCCCATGACTATGCCATGGACCCCTGCAAGGAGCTAAGGATTTTGCTGCAAGGGATGTGCAGGTCATGGTTCTCCAAAACAGCTACCAGTGAAGTAGCAGGTGAGTAGAATAGTCAGAAAGTCGGTGTCACTCGCCATTTATATAAATAAATGGTGATGATGATGATGATGGGTATCGGGCAGCTCACCCGACCCCCGGCAAACTTACCTGGCTCTGGCGGTCCGCTCCGTCTCGGGCGCTGCCATCTTGGATTCAGGTCTGCGCATGCGCAGACACGCAACTTATAAAACCTATGATGGCTTCCTATTGGCCAGGCAATCCTGGCACTAAATTTCAAAAGGCACTTCCTCTATTCATTCAGTGCCTGTTCTTCAGTTGCCCCTGATTATCTGTTGTGGCTGCTCTCCATCCTGACTATCTTGTCTAGTGAGCTGACACTTCAATCAAGGACCTGCTTCTCTACTTGGCTAGTGAGCTGACGCTCCAATCAAGAACCAGCTATTCTATTTCTCTTGTGAGCTGTCGCTCCAATCAAGTACCTGCTATTCTACTTGTCTAGTGAGCTGACGGTCCAATCAAGAACCTGCTTTTCTACTTGGCTAGTGAGCTGACACTCCAATCAATAACCTGCTTTTCTACTTGGCTAGTGAGCTGACGCTCCAATCAAGAACCTGCTATTCTACTCATCTAGTGAGCTGACGCTCCAATCAAGAACCTGTTATTCTTCTTGTCTAGTGAGCTGACGCTCCAATCAAGTATCTGTTATTCTTCTTGTCTAGATATTTCCAGAAGAGCTGGCCACCCAGTCGGAAACACCGTGTCTGGTTGCCCGGCAACTAGTAAGGCCGGAAGATGAAGCAGGCAGCCGTCCCTATGAGAGCGGAGAGGGATGACCTCTAAAAGTGGAGTTGAAGTTGGGAGATAGGCAGTGGAGTTGAGGATCAGAGGAAATAGTGGTGTTGTCAACAGTGATAGAGCGGTCAGGAGGGGAAGAGACTCTTGATGGAGGGAAGACAATGTTTTCGCCATGTTAAGTTTGAGAGAGTGTAAGGACATCCAGGAGAAGTTGGTGGAGAGTTAACTGGACTCCTAAGAGAGGAGGGAAGGTGATATATCAGAAGATGAGTAGTAGAGTTGTGTGTTGTCAGCATAGAGGTGGTACTGAAAGCTGAAAGAACTGATAAGTTCACCTGGGGAGAAGGTGTTCAAAGAAAAGTGCAGAGGGCAAGGACAGAACCCTGTGGGACTCCTGCGGGAAGGATGCATGGGGGGGGGGAAATCAAAGATAGAAATAGAGATGGAGCGGTTGGCGTAGTAGGAGGTGAACCACAAAAGAACAATGTCAGAAAGATCAATGGTGTGGAATAGCAGAGGAAGATCTATTGTGTTACAGGCCGCAGAGAGATCAAGGAGAATAAGCAGGGAGAAGTGGACCCTGGATTTGTCAGACAGAAGACCTCTGAATTTGTCAGACTTGTATTCCTCTGAGTTTAAAGCGCCAATGTTGGGTTAAGTGTTTAAACACCTAATCTACGGGGGCAGACATTGCCACTTTAAATTCAGAGGAATACAAGTCGCGATGACAGGAAACAGAAGTGCTAGACAGCTCTTCAGTTTAAATCAGTTATATTCAGCATTTTCCCTCATCGGTGATCTTCAGAGTCGCTTTAAAGGTAAGTCTATTAATATTGTCATCCCTTTTTAACTCCTTGGTTTTTATTTGTAGGTAAAGTGGGTGTCGTAATGGTGGTAATCGTATTAACGATTACCAACGCTCCATATAGGTAATCATTGAGTTTGTCAACAACTGTCCATTTAAGAGGTAAAAACTCTGCTTTGTGTACAGGATAGTTTTTCTGACTTGGTGACAATCCTTGACTGAGGTAATACATAGGTTTCTGTTTACCTTCTTGCATCTGATTTAATACTCCTCCCAATCCTTTATAAAAAGTGTCCACATGGAGAATATAAGGTGAGTTGGGATCAGCATATGCCATTACAGCAGCTTGAGTGAAACTGATCTTCAAAGCTTTTTCACAAGCACTTGTCCAATGGTCTCCAAAAACATCTGATGTTCTATACAAAGGATTCTTTCCTTTGGTCAAATGACATCCTTTAGGGGCCAGATAGCCCAAAATCAAATCAGTGAGAGATTTGGTTAATCGAGAAAAATTGGGTACAAACCCGTCTCTAATGGACACAAAAACCTAGAAAAGATATTTCTTTAACACTGTTGGTGTAGGCCATTTTAACACTATTTCTATTTCATCAGGATCTACAGAAACTCCCCTGGTGCTATACTCTATCTGGCCAACATATTCACTCACTCACACTCATTCTACCCCGCCTGTCGACACCTCGTTTTACTCTAGGCCTAGGCACGGAATTACGAGTACTCGGGACTGGGAATGGTCCCGCCCAAATACCAGACTTACCAATAGGTGAGGGGCCTATCAGATGTATGGAAAACAAACAGCTATGCTCACCAAACAACTCAAACTTCTGATCCCTGCTCCCTCACTTTTCTCCATCACCTGTAACGACAAGCACAACACACAGTCTCCCACCTACACTACTTGTAAGAATATAGTGTACCATCCACAAGCTGCCACTAGCTAAACAGGCGCCTTGGATCTACAACTACTAATGAACAGGGAGCGCAACTCTGCAAGACACTATGTGTGGTGTACTAACTAAGCCCTTACCCTCTTCATAAAGGAACCACCAGCAGTACTCCCCTCCTTCTCCGAAGGATATACTCTAAACCTCTAACCAAAGACAGGAGTCGGTCTCCTCACTAGGGGCACTTACAAAGTCCCAAGGACCAGTTGCAAATGCTAGACAGAGGTCCATTGGAACAATGTGCCACCGGGTGAGGCGCTCCCTCCTGAAACCATCAGTGGCCACTGCCGGAACTCAAGCCAGCCGTGCCCAACCCCGCACTTACACCGTCTGAACTGGAACAGTCAGGCAAACCTGTCGGAACTTAGAGTCAGGCACCCAAGTGGCACCCAAGGCAAAATCACTGGAACTCAAGAGGGACGTGCTGCACTGCCAATGGGGTACCTGATTACTGCCTCAGGAACCCTGTATAACACCAGGGACCTATGGGCTGGGAAACTAATATGTATTCTAACCCTGAAGGTGTATTCTGCTGCTTAACCCCCTGATCCCACACATACATGGAATACACAAGTTAGCAGTGAAGGAAACAAGAGCCTACCTTTAATGGGGGGCTGACGTCTTGATCCTGAAATAAGACACACAGTACACCACCACACAACAACTTACATGGTACGCCACCAATGTGAGACAACATACAATACCTTATTACTACACTTACTTTAATACCAAAGTATCACAATAATTTTCTACCAAAGCCCTAGAAGCCACAGGGCCTTGCGTCCAGACTAACTAATGGGTCTTGTGCCCAGAACTATCACTGGGGCCCAGTGCCCAGAACTATCACTGGGGCCTAATGCCCAGATAAACCCTGACTATACCTAACTGACCCTTATGCCCACTATGGTGCCACAGGCCTAATGCCTGGTTGTCGCACAGGCCAAGTGCCCAGATAAACCAACCTATACCTAACTGGCCAAGGCCTTATGCCCACTATGGTGCCACAGGCCTAATGTCTGGTGTAAGGAAGAAAGAAAGACTTTATTACAGGGGTATGGTTAGAAATGCGGGCGCGGGCCCGGTAAAGGAGTTGCCCAGTGGAGCCCTACCTTCCTTTGATGTCTTCAGGGGTTTCTCCAAGAGTCCCCCAATCCGCCGCCCTCCTCAAGGCTCTGCCACCTTTCCCCCACCGTCCTCAATGCTCCACCACTGTCTTCTGGACTTGATCTGGGTGAGTCTACAGAAGGCAGTGTCGCTCTCAGGCCTAACAAGGGCTCTCTGTCTCCGCTGTTTGTCCGCTGGCTTCTTTCATTCTTCCTGTCTTCTTCAGTTCTGTGACGTCCGTTCTGCTCGATCTCAGCTACAGACTGAACAACTGTCAGGATCTGCCTTCAAGCCCCTTGCATTGCATGCTGCTTTACCTGTCAGTTCCTGCCTTTTGGACTTTATTATTTTATATATATATATATATATAAAGCAGCAGATAGATTAAAACGTGGCGCTCAAACACAGAATATGTGAGTAGAAATTAATAAATATCCAATATAGGAAAACACTTTCTTCATAAGATAAGGCAGCCTCCCTCCCAGATTACGGATGGTACTCCGATAATGAATAAATCAATATATACACAGATAGGAGGATGAAATGGCGCCAATATAGGTAGTGTTAGCTGGTAACAATCACCCAGACAGTCAATAATTGCTGATATGCAGAGTATGAATCTTAGCAAGCTGGTACAGTCATTATTCAACAGCTTCCAGATACTCCAACTATATACCGAAATGCAGACAGAGAAAAACAAAAGATGTAGTTGCAAAGGCACCCGTGATGTACAGTAAATAATAGGTGGCAGCGTACCAAGTAGATATAAATAAACAGCTTATCTGTGTCAGAATAATCTGAACGTAGTCTCCAAACAGCCAAGTGAGTCAGGAACCGATGTGTAAACTGCTTGTGAAGATATATTATATCTGGATCATCAACCCCAGCAAATTCACTGCTTGCAAACTCCACTCAGCCGATATTTTAAAAAGAAAAGAGCCATATAGTGTAGTACTTTTAAACGATTTAATCGGCATGTATCATAATAAAATCAAACTCACAATATATATATATTATAAAAGCTTATCTGTAATCCTGTAGTACAAGGGATACTGCTACACAGTGTGGATATCTGGACACTCCATGAAGTGAACACCGATGGACTCCATACAAAAGTACTCAAAGGGAAAACTCTCACAGACCAGGTGGGCAGCAGAGCCTTCAATATACCAGGAATAGATAGTGGGAAACAACCTCAACGCGTTTCGTCATGTAAAGACTTCATCAGTCTATACTCCTCCTGATGAAGTCTTTACATGACGAAACGCGTTGAGGTTGAGGTTGCAACGCATCCAGGTAAGTCCCTCAAGTATACACAGTATAAACATGTGCATATATAATACACACACATACATTAAAAATGTAAAATAATTTACAATATCTCGCTAAGTGAAAAATAAGATATCCAACATTGCCAAAATGATCATAATAATAATAATAATAATAATAATAATAATCAACTCCGTTTTTACCTTGCTGCTTTGTCCAGCGGAGGAGAGTTCAAAGGGAACTTACAGTCTCTCCACAGTAGCTCACGCTGCTTCTGTATTGACAATCGCTGTGGAGGGAACTGTTGAAGTGGGGCTAAAAAAAGACATAAATAGCCAACATGCCCCACCAGACCTCACCACATGCCCCGTACAAATACATCGGCCTCTCCACATTCCATGAGGGTTGGGTACCAGAAAATCCGACAGCACTTTACCTGATAGGAGAACTCTGATTTTCAGTTGTCCTACCTTGAGGTGACATCGACTGCTTGGAATACCTCCTGCAAACAATTGCGGACAATGAACATGCCACCGTGTAAAATTCACATCATCTTAAAGTGCGACACACACATTCTTGGTATTACTGTGGTCATTTAAGGAAGCGTTGCATCTACAATGTTGTATTCTACATCCTGATGGCTTATCCTGATGAAAAGGCATTTATTTTGGGAATGCTGACTGTGCTTTATTATAACATTGTGGACACTGACAAGATAAACCTGACTTTCCACAAATATTGTTTCAGAAATAAATATATACTTTCCTATATGGTTTTCTAAAATCCCTAGGAAAGGTGTTATCTTCCTTTTCTACTTGAGACAACCAATTTTTGTCTTTTTTAAATGCTAACAATTGAGAACATTTTCACTTTGTTGCGCAATACATTTTCACCGCTCATCTTTTTTGGTCAGAACTTCAGACTTGGACTGTATTCTTTGCCTTCCAGATCACCTTTTTATGAGCTTTTATTACTGCTACTTCTCATTTAACCTCACATATTAATTGATTGTAGGAACAGGTTTTCCTATATAATCACGACACAGTTTTAATGCAGTTGGGTCCAATGAAAGTGCTCCTCTTAGTAACTGATGTATACGGCTCTGATCAAATTCTCCAGTTAATCCCTCTTTCTCTAAAATGCAATTAATACATTATCTAACCTATAAATATAACTTGACATTTTTTCTCCTGACTCTTGACAACTGTTCCTTAATTTATTAGTGGCATTGTCAAAGGTGCCATATTCTCTTTCCAGAGCCATTAACTAATCCTTAGCTGTGGTTTCAAAAATCTTGTGGCTTTAAAATTTCCATTGCTGAACCCTGAAATTGTTCAACTATCCTTTATTTTTTGGGGAGATTCTGGGCAGGTCCATTCTTCCATATATTGGGATGCTGTTTCTTTCCATGCTTCGTATCCCTCTACTCCTGTTGGGGTATTTTGGCGTATGTCAGGTTCCAGAAAAAAAGAAGCTATAAGCAACTCACTTTGGGTCTCAAAGTGGGTACCAGCAACCTGTAGTCTTAGTGGGTGTTTCCTGTCCTAGAGTTTTAGATGATGAGGGTACTGACTAGGTCCATCTCCTGTAGCATTCATCTCTGGTAAAACAATGTCTTGAGTATTAGATCTCTTAGTTAATACTATTATCTACTGTTGATTTTTTATCATAATGTGAAGCTAGGCTCTCATTATTCTAGTTTGTATTTCTCAGAGTACTGCCTCGGCAGAGTGTCATCATCAGAAGCATTAGACAATCCCCCACAAATTGCTAAAAAAAATACTTAGGACATAAATCTTTGTTCACACCATATATACACTTTCATTCAAGTTAACTGCTCCATAGCCGTTGTTATATTTAGTTCTGAGATGTTGTTTTTTTTTTTTTTTACATCACTGCAGTACCTCCAAATAACATCCTTTTACTAGTTATTATTGAACAGTTAGTGCCTCCAACTGAATCTGCTCTACAATTAGCGTAAATACTTCAGATATAAGTGCCAGGGGTGATTCAGGAAAATCCTCACTATAGTTCCATGGTAAAATTTAAACTTATAGATTCACGCAGACCAAAACTATGTGTTATATTATATTTTTTTTATTATAGCAATGAGAAGTATTGAATACACAATAACAGTGGTGAATATCATACAGCACATCCCAGAAATCATTACATTCAATGTTTACAGAAATCAACAGGTAATCTATATAATTGAACATATTTACATTTGAGTTATTTAACTACTGCAGCGCTGAGGTATCCAGAATAATCAGTGTATTGAATATTCCTGTGCAATTTTTATAATCATGCTGACCAATTTGTCTTGAATTAATGAAACAAACTACACTAAATGAAGAGGGTTTCCACTTTCAAAATTGTTGTCACATTAGATAGCCTTTCAAATCAATCTCCAAAGAAATTGTAAACCATATACTTTAAACCTCAATTTCAAATTGCAAGATGTTGTTGTTGAATCATAACTGTCAGGATTCCCAAATATAAAAATTATTGAGAGAGTATAAGTGGAATGAAGTGGTTTTTATTTAATACAGGTTACACAGGATTTAGGATGCAATAAGTGGTAAGGTAGCAAGTGCAAGTCAGCAGGGTATGACAGTTATAGTATGGATAACTCAGGAAGCCTCAGATACAGAGAATGGTAAATAGTAAAACAGTTCAAAGAGGCAGTGCTGAGAAGCCGGGTGACAAGGTCTGGTTCAAAAGCTGGAGAAGCAGGATAAATCACGCGTGTCAGGATACCTGATTTACTCGAGAGGCATGAGGCACAGGATAAAGCACGGATGACTGGCCTCCAGGTTACTCAGAAAGCACTGGAGGAGTCATGAGTGTCAGGACTCCAGGAAGCTCAGGAGGCAGGAGGCACAGGATGAGTCACTAGTGTTGAAGGTCTAGGTTACTCAGGAAGCATGAGACACCAGAGGAGTCATGGGTGTTGAGACTCCAGGTTACTCAGGAGGCACAAGGCACTGGAGGAGTCACGGGTGTCTGGACTCCAGGTTACTCAGGAGGCAGAAGGCATCGGATGAGTAGCAGGCAGGGAAAGTGTAGTGGTCAGCAGGGTGGAGTACTCGGAGACAGGCAGACAGCCAGGAGACTGGATCAGACACAGAGGTGTAACAACTGCAGATACAGGAACTAGATAGCTGGATATGCCACATACAGTAGGTGCTGGATTGCTAGTGCTGCAATGGAATACAGACACAGGAAAGCAGGAGGGTCAAACAAGCCAGAGGTCAAAGCCGGACGGTCCATCGCAATACCAGGAAGAAGGCAGAAGCGAAGTCACAATAATGTCGGGTCAGGGGTCAAAGGAATTGGTGCAAAACAGGGAGCCAAGCAGAGGTCAACATCAGAAAATCAATCATGAAATACAAAGGAGAACCAGCAGAAATTAAGGAAACACATGAACTGGCAAAGACTGCTGGGAAAGGCAGTCTTTTAAAGGCCAGAGACAGGTGTTAAGCATCCTGGAGTAACGACCTAGCACTAATAGGTTGGTTAACAGTCAGAGTACCACAGTGGTCCCTTTGGTGGAACAGTGTTACTGCAGGTTGGATACATATATGACAGAGTCCAGACATAATCCCTTGCAGGCAAGATCAGGGGAGGGCACATCAGCATATAGAGAGGAGATGCAGGATTGCAGGCAGAGGCAGATCGTGACAATAACATTAGACGTTTCATAAATGACTTAGGACACAATAGTCTGTGGAAAGGTGTACACACCCTGGACACTATATATTTATGTGTTCATTATCTTACTACAGCATGTAAGGTAAAAGGTTATTATAACTTAACGGTCTCTTTTTGCAGTAAAAGCTTAGTTTGATTATCTCTAAATCCAGCTTTTTTTTTTTTAGAGATAAATGGAAACTACAGTTGTTCAGTTACATAAACAATTGAGGGTAAATTACATACACTCTTTACTACTGGACTGTGGATTGATAAACTTATCTCTCATAACGGAAGTATTCTCAGCACACAGAGGGCCTGAGTCATTAAGGAAAGCAAAGCATAAAAAAGGAATAACTTTGCACCTGGGCAAAACCATGTTGCATTGGAGGAGGATGTAAATTTAAAATGTGATGGCAGATAATTGGAGTAGGGCATGTCTTATATCAACTTTAAATTTCAGTGTAGCTAGCAAGTATTTGTGTGCCAGAAGAAAAAACAGCCAGTATTTAACTTATGTGCAAAATGATAAACTAATTTGCACCCCTTGCACTGTAACATAGTTTGTCCCGGAGACCATTTAGCCTTCTTTTGCCTTGCTCTTCTTAATGACTCAGGCCCAGAGTCTCATCCTTGTTGTATGAGGTTTTTCTATAGCTTTACCCTCCTTTTGTATCGATCACTGTATTCTTAGTCTTTCACAATACTCTCATTTCATATACTTTATTGCTAAATTATCTTCAATATTCCTCTACCACACCTCCCTCATGTCCTACCTCTTCTTACTTGTTATCTTCCATTCAACTATCTCAATTTTCTGCCCTTCTCATGCTCCCTGACACCTGACCCTTATCTTTTCTTTGTTTCTAAACATACTCCTTCCCACGCTTTATCTTCACACATTCCTCATGCACACTAATTTCTAATGTCAACACTGTTTATATTAGTGTTAACATTATTTAAATAATTTCAGTAACACTCTTAACATAAATAAATATTCTCATTAACACGGATTACATAAGTAAAAGGCAGGTAATACAGGTAATGCAGTTTTATTTAATGTTAATATATATTTATCAGTTTTACAATTTTTTCTCACATTCACATATGTGGAAGGGATGGATTATTGTCTTGAATGCATTGTGTAATAAGGGCTCCACCACACACCATTCACATGTGATCCCTCTAGAATGTATGCTCTCATGGGTAGCATTCTATCTATCATTTGTCTTCTGTCAGTCAGTCTTATCTACATGTCCCTTTTTTTCTTGTTTCTTTTTTAATTAAATGTTCTTTATTGTGTTATTCAACACAAACAACAGCCAATAGTAAACTAATCTTAAAATACAAACCTACATATAGTTATCTAAGTAATATTTGTCTATGTTATAGAAAAATATACAAATATCAACAATAATCAGACAGAAAATTGGATTACACTAATAAAGAAATACGGAAGGCTTCTATAAGCAGGACGTGCCGCTAATACAAATTGGAAATGGACATATGTCAAGGTGCACAAACAACCAATAGCAATACACAGTATAGAATATAATGCACAGCAAGGCAATCCACTGGGCAAATACAGACAACAAACTACAGTAGACAAATGTGCAGATATCCAAAAAACAAAAACAGAATGGAAGGCTGAATTGACCATGCATGGTGAAGATAATCTATTATATTGATGTATGGTGTTGAGATATTTTGCATGATGTAAGTCTTATAAAAATACTGTTATATTATTGTTATCTTGTGAAGGTGTGTGCTCACATTGACACATTGGCATCAGTAAAGATGAACTCTAAATGCAAATACCAGTGGTTGAAGATCTTGGGTTTTTGCAGCTCTTCTATTTTGACTTCCTGGCATCTAATTGAATTTATGTATGCCTGACCTGCTTGCGATTTAGAAAACCAGTTCCAAGCATTCCATAAAACATATCTCATAGTTATAGTAGAGCTATTTACAATAGTTGATGTCATTAATATTGTGCTGTTGAGCTGATAATGAGTTCCCTGGTGAATTGTTATATGATGTTTACTGTCCCAAAAATGCCAAACTCCAGAATGGATTCATAGCAACTATGACTAAAACTACTTTGATTTTATTTCTTTTCTAATTTTCTTAACTTAACTTTTTCTTCTTTTAATGTTCTTGCTTAATTATTCTTGTCTAAAACTTGGTATCTGATAGACACAACATGACTCCTGTGATTATTAGAACACATAAATGATGCAGTAGGATTTCTGGCTAATAGCCAATTTATTACCTCTGATGAAACCACATATGTATATTGCAGAAAAATGCATACGATGGATATACTGAAGTTTTGAACCGACACCTGACTATTTGAAATGCTCCTTCTCAAGTTCAAGCTGTGGTAACCTGGGTCTTGCTAGAATTTGACTCTGTGGGAGAAAGATCTATGAGTGTCTGATATTATTGACTAATGCATAACCCTGCCTCTCAGACACTGTTTCTTTTCATTAAAAAGTTACTGCTGCATATGATAGTTGAATGGACTGAATTACAACACAATGACAAGGAAGCACGCTGAGGTCTTGTTATATTATTGTATGGTTACTGTTCAAGATTCATGTATATTTTGAACATCTATGATTCTTTTAGGATGCTGGGTAGAGGATACTGAATATTGCCAAATAAGAGAGAGTGCCTGTTCCAGATTCACTGCCTACTGTTGGGTGGTACTCCTAATTTGTGGAATCATTATAGCCTGTATGCTGTCAGTAAGTTGTGTTGCATAAAACAGGTTATAAACTCCACAATTGGCTACAGCGTGTGTCTAAAGTCCAGGATATGGAAGCATCATCATCATCATCATTTATTTATATAGCGCCACTAATTCCGTAGCGCTGTACAGAGAACTCATTCACATCAGTCCCTGCCCCATTGGAGCTTACAGTCTAAATTCCCTAATATAGACACACACTCACAGACAGAGAGGGAGAGACTAGGTTCAATTTTGGTAGCAGCCAATTAACCTACCAGTATCATAGCATTTTGGACAATATATTGATATGGAAGAGAGGGACTTGATTGTTCCTAATATATCCCTTTTCTGTTGTTGGTTTCTTTGCTTTGAAGATTTGAGTATTTATGTAACCAGAACATGAGCTAAGCCCTTTTGGGAGTGTAAAATCAAGGACCCAGCTTGGTATTGATATATATTTGAATTCTGATTGATAGGTGTACATTATATTTTGTTGTGATTTTATGTTAAATTGTTTACAAATTAGTATATGATCTTTGTGACGGATCTTTAGGAAAAACTACTTAAGAATTCTATTGTATTTTTATGAGCTGTTTTCCACAAGAGCTATTTCACTTATTGGCCAGGAATGTCTAGTTCTAAGAGTAGGTATAAAGTAAACAGGAAACGATGAGATGTATTTTATGTCTTTTTAATTGTGCCTTGAATTGGCCTTCTAGGAGAAGGATAAATTGATGTATATACGTATTACTCATTTCAAAATGAAATTTAAAATATGATGTTAGATTGTACTGTTCACAATGGCACTTTGGCAGCATTTCCAGCAATTTGTGTCTATTTGTATACAGATATTCTTATCCATTTATGTAGTACATTTGCATGCAGTGCTTCTGTTCAGATATGAAATGTTAAACAGTTCTAAGTTGCTTCTTGTGATGATTACGCTTTTACTGTAGAAAGTATAATACCATTTAAAGTCATTCTCTTCGATTAATCAACAATTTATAGTTGCAGTAGTTTTAAATATAATGTTTTCTGCTATACATAACAGTATGTTAATTGTAAACTTATATGGAGATTTCCATGAACATGTTCTAGTAAGATTATGCTGGCAATGAGAACAATTATTTTTTCTTAAATAAGTTTGCAGTAACCATGTTTAAACATGAACATTATTGGTGAAGGGGGAAAAAAATAGCATAAAAGCAAAATGAATATTTCATGCAGAAGAAAAAAATAATGAAAGTTGAGTGAAATAGATTTACATTCTGACCAAGATAAATTTTTGTTCAGACGAATTAGTGAGAAATTGTGAGGAGAGGCTAAACCACCATGAAATGACAGCTTGGCCCAGCAGGCGGATTAGCAATCTTAGGTAAAAACATATTTTGCAGTTGGTTGTGACATACTGGGGCTCAATTAGATATGAGTGTAAGCCAATGTTGTTGCATTGTAATCCCCAACTGGTTTTTGGTGTATGATCTGCTTCTCTTTATAGAAGTTAGCAGTGACACAAGAGTTGGGGGGAAGCAAAGTTTTCCTTTGTAAGTTATGAATTTCCATACTGCGACTTCGCACAAAAATACGTATGCATCTGTATCTAAATGTATGCTCATGATTAAAGTGCACTACCTTACGCCTGGGGCAGGTTGAGTGGGAAAGCATATGCTGAGTACATTAAGTGCATGTATACATAGTTGCAACATAATTATATTTAGGCATGTCCCCAGATACACCTTTAGGAGGCCTATTTGTTGTCGGTACTGGAGGGCTTGTGCAGTGATACACAATGATGATGATGAGGACAATCAGAAGCACTATCTAGCTATTTGTGGTTGGCTGAATGCATAGTGACCCTTTCAACTTAAATAATTAGCACTTAAATAATTAGAACTTAAATAATTAGCATTGCAACTATATTAAATGAAGTTGCAGTGGTTTATTAAAATTACTTAGCTATAATTTCCGTTTGAACTGTTGCAGGAAAAAAGATGGCCATTGAATTTTTAAATTGGCAAACAGCAGATATGGTTTTTTTTATTACGTTATATGGAAAATATATGGAAAATGTTGTATTCATTAATAATTGCCAAGACAATGTGACTTCACAAACCCTGACTTTATGCATATATCAATCAATCCTCACAGTGCCTAGCTGTCATTACCTCACTCCTAACATTAGTATCTCCTTGGTTGGGAAACAACCCTCCAGAATTACTTGTATTAAATTAACTTCAATTAAATTAAAAAAAAATAGAATGCATATATGCTGAGGCAATAATATATATTGTCTGTAGATGGAAATCTTTATACCTACTATGGATTTGTGTTTAACATATATTTATTATGCATACATACATTTTTATATTTCCATTTGTACTTAATTTATTGCAGCTACCTACAAATTTAATATAAAAGTATGCAAACATTTCATTACTGTGTAATCTATGATGCGTTTTTAAAGTACTGTATTTCCATTTGAAAATGAATAAAAATGTTAGCATGGTAACCTTCCAGAACTTAGCATAAAACAACTCAAAACGTTTTGCTCATTTCCTTCTGAAAACTCAGAGCAATATCACAGGGTATTTCAGGGCTTGCAGCAAGTCATTATAGGACATATTTAAGAAGGAAGACAGCAAGGATGAGAATAAAATACAGCACACTAGAGATAATTGTTATCTAGAAGTCTGAGTTGAATCTGTCTCAAACTGGGACGTACTTTACTGCACATTTCATGTTGCTAGTGGGTCAGATTAATCGCCAATAGCAAATTAAAACTTTATTTTACAGGTTGTCTATATGGAGTCCTGGCAAGGTGTACAGTACCCAGCCTGACAACAGTCAGGAGCCACCACACCAGGCTCACTTGTATTAAATTCAAATAAAGATAAAATACCCCTCCCTTATGTAATGTCTGTTGGGTTTATGTTAGTCAAGCCCCCCAGAGATTGCAATCATAGGTCACTGGGAGGGAAAGGAAGGTGCCAAGGTGCAGGCATTTAGATGGAGGTATAGTTGGTGATATGGTTGGTTGTGTTACCAAAGTGTATGGAGCCAAGCAGCATAGGTGTGAAATGCCCAGCACTGCTGTTTCAGGATTACATATGTGCCTTATTCTTTAAAAGACTCAGGTTTCCCATGACTGTGGAGATCATGTAACAACTGCAGACCCAGTACAAAAGGAAGGAGGTTCCAGGCTCCCCCAGCATTGGCTGGGAGTGGGTTCACAGAGGCTGCCACATAGAGTGCTGATAGGCTAGTAGAAGAGGGGAGACCCCAACCCCAAAAGAGTACCTAAGCACCAGAAACAGAGACCTTAAAATTAGGGATGTGCACCGGCGACTTTTGAGGTCTCGTGTTTTGTGTTTTGGATCCGGATTTTCGTTATTTTTGAGGTTCGGATTTGTCTCGCAAAACACTTGACGAAAGGTCTCGGTTCGGATTTAAGGTATTGGATTCGGATTTTTTTTGAAAAAAACATAAAAAGTTTAAAAATCAAGTTTTTGGGCTTATTTTCACTCCTAGGCTATTATTAACCTCAATAACATTCAATAACAAGCATTTCCACTAATTTACAGTGTATTCTGAACACCTCACAATATAGTTATTAGTCCAAAACGTTGCAAAAAGGTATCTTTCTGGACTGCGTAGAGGAGTGGGTCACCACAATATCTTAAAAACCCTGAACTTTTATGATTCGCACCAATAATTGTACCTGGACTGCGTAGAGGAGTGGGTCACCACAATATATTAAAAACCCTGAACTTTTATGAATCGCACCAATAATTGTACCTGGACTGCGTAGAGGAGTGGGTCACCACAATATCTTAAAAACCCTGAACTTTTATGATTCGCACCAATAATTGTACCTGGACTGCGTAGAGGAGTGGGTCACCACAATATATTAAAAACCCTGAACTTTTATGAATCGCACCAATAATTGTACCTGGACTGCGTAGAGGAGTGGGTCACCACAATATCTTAAAAACCCTGAACTTTTATGAATCGCACCAATAAATGTACCTGGACTGCGTAGAGGAGTGGGTCACCACAATATATATAATAAGAAAACCATCAACTTGTTTGATTCGCACCAATAAATGTACCTGGACTGCGTAGAGGAGTGGGTCACCACAATATATTAAAAACCCTGAACTTTTATGAATCGCACCAATAAATGTACCTGGACTGCGTAGAGGAGTGGGTCACCACAATATATATAATAAGAAAACCATCAACTTGTTTGATTCGCACCAATAAATGTACCTGGACTGCGTAGAGGAGTGGGTCACCACAATATATTAAAAACCCTGAACTTTTATGAATCGCACCAATAAATGTACCTGGACTGCGTAGAGGAGTGGGTCACCACAATATATTAAAAACCCTGAACTTTTATGAATCGCACCAATAAATGTACCTGGACTGCGTAGAGGAGTGGGTCACCACAATATCTTAAAAACCCTGAACTTTTAAGAATCGCACCAATAAATGTACCTGGACTGCGTAGAGGAGTGGGTCACCACAATATATATAATAAGAAAACCATCAACTTGTTTGATTCGCACCAATAAATGTACCTGGACTGCGTAGAGGAGTGGGTCACCACAATATCTTAAAAACCCTGAACTTTTATGAATCGCACCAATAAATGTACCTGGACTGCGTAGAGGAGTGGGTCACCACAATATATATAATAAGAAAACCATCAACTTGTTTGATTCGCACCAATAAATGTACCTGGACTGCGTAGAGGAGTGGGTCACCACAATATATTAAAAACCCTGAACTTTTATGAATCGCACCAATAAATGTACCTGGACTGCGTAGAGGAGTGGGTCACCACAATATCTTAAAAACCCTGAACTTTTAAGAATCGCACCAATAAATGTACCTGGACTGCGTAGAGGAGTGGGTCACCACAATATATTAAAAACCCTGAACTTTTATGAATCGCACCAATAAATGTACCTGGACTGCGTAGAGGAGTGGGTCACCACAATATATTAAAAACCCTGAACTTTTATGAATCGCACCAATAAATGTACCTGGACTGCGTAGAGGAGTGGGTCACCACAATATCTTAAAAACCCTGAACTTTTAAGAATCGCACCAATAAATGTACCTGGACTGCGTAGAGGAGTGGGTCACCACAATATATTAAAAACCCTGAACTTTTATGAATCGCACCAATAAATGTACCTGGACTGCGTAGAGGAGTGGGTCACCACAATATCTTAAAAACCCTGAACTTTTATGAATCGCACCAATAAATGTACCTGGACTGGTAGAGGAGTGGGTCACCACAATATATATAATAAGAAAACCATCAACTTGTTTGATTCGCACCAATAAATGTACCTGGACTGCGTAGAGGAGTGGGTCACCACAATATATTAAAAACCCTGAACTTTTATGAATCGCACCAATAAATGTACCTGGACTGCGTAGAGGAGTGGGTCACCACAATATCTTAAAAACCCTGAACTTTTAAGAATCGCACCAATAAATGTACCTGGACTGCGTAGAGGAGTGGGTCACCACAATATATTAAAAACCCTGAACTTTTATGAATCGCACCAATAAATGTACCTGGACTGCGTAGAGGAGTGGGTCACCACAATATCTTAAAAACCCTGAACTTTTATGAATCGCACCAATAAATGTACCTGGACTGCGTAGAGGAGTGGGCACTGGGCACCACAATAAAATATATAAAAAACCTTCAACAGGTCTGCATTACACTACACATACGGCTGCTCCTCCATCCTCTCCATCATATACATGTTGGAGTTTTAGCGTGTGACAACCTCTTGTTTTTGATAATGTCAGTGCATTTTGAATATTTTTCAATTTGCCCCACACCACTGAATGTACTTTATCTATGATACGCATCTATCTATCTTGACTGCGTAGTGTGGTGGCCCCGGTACACAATTTGGTACCGAGGCCACAATATAATTAAAAAACCCTCCACGTGTCAGAATTCCACCAAACAAGTATCTGGACTGCGTAGTGGGGTGGCCCCGGTACCCAACTTGATACCGGGGCCACAATAAAATAAATACACCCTCCACGTGTCAGAATTCCACCAAACAAGTATCTGGACTGCGTAGTGGGGTGGCCCCGGTACCCAACTTGATACCGGGGCCACAATACCTCCTCCAAACATGCTACAGACAATTCGTCATTGAGATCCCATTAAGTATGTTAAAGACAGACAGGGTCCAAGTGTTATTAGTTGACTTTGTAAAGAAAAAAACTGTCCCTGTTGCACATAGTCGTGCAATGAAGACTTACTTTTCATTTAAAGGCACGATCTTTCAAGTGTAGTGTTTGTAAGTCTAAGTCATATTATACTTTTGGTAAAATTGGTTATTTTTGTTCCTCTTTATGTTAATTAATTAGTAATAGAATTAAAGTAGGAAATAGAATTAAATAGAATTAAAGTAGGAAATAGAGTGGTATAGAGTTGTAGTGTGGTATAGATAGAGTGGTCCACACAATATAATAATAAAACCCTCAACTGGTCTGAATTCCACCAAACAAGTATCTTGACTGCGTAGTGTGGTGGCCCCGGTACACAATTTGGTACCGAGGCCACAATATAATTAAAAAACCCTCCACGTGTCGGAATTCCACCAAACAAGTATCTGGACTGCATAGTGGGGTGGCCCCGGTACCCAATTTGATACCGGGGCCACAATACCTCCTCAAAACATGCTCCAGACAATTCGTCATTGACAGACCCCAGACAGACAGGGTCGTAGTGTTATTGTTTGACTTTGTAAACCCAAAAAAATGTCCCTGTTGCACTTGCACATAGTCATGCAATGAAGACTGACTTTTTCATTTAAAGGCACGATCTTTAAAGTGTCAGAAAGAGAGAGAAGACACAGGAGAGGAGAGTTGTAGCTGGGGACCTGGGGTGGAAGCTCCCAGGCTCCCCCAGCATTGCCTGGAAGTCTGAGCGTGGTGACTGAGCCAGGGCAAGGAATGTGTGCCCTGGATGAGGGGGAGAACTCCATGCCACTATAGTGAACCCAAGAGAGAGGGGGACACTGCACATGGAAGAGGCCCTGGAGTGAGGGCTGCTACAAGAGGCATGGTAGCTGTAGTGTCAGATCCTGAGGCTGAGAGTACACAGAGTGACGTGTCAGAGCACAGGAGACATTATCCCCGCAGAGGAGGGATGAGCTGCAGTTGAGAGGTCTGCTGTTGAAATAGGACATGCACACTTTAACAAACCAATCATTTCAGCGACAGGGCCTACCAAACAACTTTGACTGAAATGATTGGTTTGTTTGGGCCCCCACACCAAAAAAGCTATTCATCTCTCCCTGTACAGACTAAACAGGCTCTACTGAGGCAAGATGTCGTCCTCATCCTCAACCTCTGATTCCTCTCCCCCTACAGTGTGTACTTCCTCCTCATCACACATTATCAATTCGTCCCCGCTGGACTCCACAACCACAGGTCCCTCTGTAGTATCTGGAGGGCAGTGCTGTACTTCATTGAGGAATTGATTATTCATTTTTATAAACATCATTTTTTCAACGTTGTGAGGAAGCAACCTCCTTCGCCGCTCACTGACCAGGTTCCCCGCTGCACTAAAAACTCTTTCCGAGTACACACTGGAGGGGGGACAACTCAGGTAAAATAGAGCCAGTTTGTACAGGGGCTTCCAAACTGCCTTTTTTTCCTGCCAGTAACAATATGGACTGTCTGACATGTCTACTTGGATGGTGTCAGCAAAGTAATCATCCACAATTTTTTCTATTGTGACAGCATCCAATGCAGCGAGAGTAGACATGTCTGCAATGGTTGGCAGGTCTTTCAGTCCGGACCAGATGTTATCAGCATCCCCGCCAGTGCCTCTTTTGGGAAAACTGAGCTTTTTCCTCACAGCCATAGATGTGGAAGAAAATGAGGGTGGAGCTGTTGGCATGTCACGGTCCTCTTCAGAGGACAATCTCCTGACCAGCAGGTCTTTGCACCGCTGTAGATTTGTGTCCGCCGGAAACAGAGACACAACATACGCTTTAAACCGAGGATCGAGCACGGTGGCCAGAATGTATTCCTCTGACTTTAAAAGAGTGACCACCCTCGGATCCTGGCAAAGCGTACGAAGGGCTACATCCACAAGAGCTACATGCTTGCTGTAATCGCAATGGCTTACCAGCTCCTCCCTCACTTTCTCCAGCTGCTTCTGCAACAGCCTGATCAGGGGAATGACCTGACTCAAGCTGGCAGTGTCGGAACTGACTTCTCGTGTGGCAAGTTCAAATGGCTGCAGAACCTTGCACAACACGGAAATCAGTCTCCACTGCGCTTGACTCAGGCGCATCCCCACTCCTTTGCCTATGTCGTAGGTGGCTGTGTAGGCCTGAATGGCCTTTTGCTGCTCCTCCATCCTCTGCAGCATATAGAGGGTGGAGTTCCAGCGCGTCACAACCTCTTGTTTGAGGTAATGGCAGGGCAGGTTCAAGCTTTTTTGATGTGCCTCTAGTCTGCGGTAGGCACTGGCTGAATGCCGAAAGTGTCCAGCAATTTTGCGGGCCACCGCAAGCATCTCCTGCACACCCCTGTCACTCTTGAGGTAATGCTGCACCACCAAATTAATGGTGTGGGCAAAACATGGGACGTGCTGGAAATTGCCCATATTTAATGCCCGCACAATGTTACTGGCATTGTCTGACACCACAAATCCCCATGAGAGTCTAAGTGGGGTAAGCCACTGGGAGATAATTTCCCTCATTTTCTCTAATATGTTGGCAGCGTTGTGCCTCTTATTAAAGCCTGTAATGCACAATGTTGCCTGCCTTTGCATGAGCAGCCATTTTGTAGATGCTGCTACTGATGCAGCTGTTGCTGTTGCTGCGGAAGGGGATGCATCTACCCAGTGGGCTGTCACAGTCATATAGTCCTTCGTTTGCCCAGAACCACTTGTCCACATGTCCGTGGTTAAGTGGACAGTGGGTACAACCGCATTTTTAAGAGCACTGAGGACACTTGATCGTACTTCTCTGTACATTTTTGGTATCGCCTGCCTAGTGAAGTGGAATCTCGAGGGGATTTGGTACCGGGGACACAATACCTCCATCAACCCTCTAAATCCCACTCCACTGATGGCGGACACCGGGCGCACGTCTAACACCAACATTGCAGTTACAGCCGCAGTTATACGCTTTGCAATAGGGTGACTACTATCGTATTTGGTGGTCATGGCAAACGACTGTTGGACGGTCAATTGTTTGGTGAAAGACTTAGCGGTCTTACGACTTCCCCTCTGGGAAGATGACCGACTAACAGCAGCAACAGCAGCAGTGGCAGTAGTAGGCGTACCGCTGCAGGATTCCTCGGATGAATCCCGTATTGAGGAGGACTCAGTCTGGCTGGTGACTTGGGCTGCAGGACTGAATCTGATGGAGATTGTGGAGGAAGTTGACGAGGAGGGTGTTGCTGGTGTGTATCCAACTGGACCACGGGATTTAGGTGTCCCTGTACCAATGAGGGTCCTAGCCCCAGTTCCTGAACTAACCACTGAACTATGAAGGTTATTCAGGTGACGTATAAGGGAGGATGTTCCTAGGTGGGCAAGATCCTTACCCCTGCTTATTTGAGCTTTACATAAGCTACATATTGCCATACATTGGTTGTCTGGATTTGGATAAAAATAACTCCAGACCGAAGAGGTGCATTTTTTGGTCTTCTGACCAGGCATGACGATGGGCTTTTTCATCCCATGGACATCAGCTGTTTCCCCCCCTGGTGCCTCATTTACAATAACCACATCACCATCCTCATCATCAAGTTCCTCCACAGCGCCAGCTACATCATCAATAGCCTCCTCCCGAGCCACCTCTTCCCGTACAGTGATGGGAAGGTCAGGCTTGACAACCACCAACACCCTTGGACTCGCCTTGGGGATTTGTGATAATTTCTCTTTAGAAGGCAGAGTTGTTTGCTGTTTTGTTGCTGACAGCATAACTCTCTTCAATTTTTTGTAGGGGGGGGAGGAGGAGGAGGGCTAAGATCCGTGGGTGAAGCTGAACCACTAGTCATGAACACGGGCCAGGGCCTAAGCCGTTCCTTGCCACTCCGTGTCGTAAATGGCATATTGGCAACTTTACGTTTCTCCTCAGATGATTTTAAGTTTCTCTTTTTGCTACTTTTTCTTAACTTGGGCTTTTTGGATTTTACATGCCCGGTACTACGAGATTGGGCATCGGGCTTGGAAGACGACGTTGATGGCATTTCATCGTCTATGTCATGACTAGTGGCAGCAGCTTCAGCATTAGGAGGAAGTGGGTCTTGATCTTTCCCTACTTTATCCTCCAAAGTTTTGTTCTCCATTATATGTAGCACAAGATACTGCAGAATGTGTGAACTTGGTAATATTGCAGTACCAATGGACTTATAATGCTGGATTGGTTTTGCAAATTTGGTTATAATTATTATATATTTTTTTTTTTTTTAAATTTTTTATTTTTTTTTACTTTTTTTTTATTTTTTACAAACTTGGGAATAATGGGGAAATAACTATGCCCTTAGAAGCACAGAGCACAGGACACAGCACCACTGGACTGAACAGGACACGGCACAGGACCCAGCAGCACTACGGAACTCAGCAGGACAGAGCACAGGACACAGCACCACTGGACTGATACTGCAGAATGTGTAAACTTTGTAATATTGCAGTACCACTGGACTTTTACTGCTGAATGTGTGAACTTGGTAATATTGCAGTACCAATGGACTTATAATGCTGGATTGGTTTTGCAAATTTGGTTATAATTATTATATATATTTATTTTTTTTTAATTTTTTATTTTTTTTTACTTTTTTTTTATTTTTTACAAACTTGGGAATAATGGGGAAATAACTATGCCCTTAGAAGCACAGAGCACAGGACACAGCACCACTGGACTGAACAGGACACGGCACAGGACCCAGCAGCACTACGGAACTCAGCAGGACTGAGCACAGGACACAGCACCACTGGACTGATACTGCAGAATGTGTAAACTTTGTAATATTGCAGTACCACTGGACTTTTACTGCTGAATGTGTGAACTTGGTAATATTGCAGTACCAATGGGCTTATACTGCAGGATTGGTTGTGAAAATTTTGTGGTAATTAAAAAATATTAAAGTAGTTTTTGGTATTTTATAAAAAAAACTTTTTTTTATTTTTTTAAACACAGGGGAATATTGGGGAAATAACTATGCCCTTAGAAGCACAGAGCACAGGACACAGCACCACTGGACTGAACAGGACACAGCACAGGACCCAGCAGCACCACTGACCTCAGAAGGACAGAGCACAGCACACAGCACCACTGGACTGATACTGCAGAACACAGCACAGCACAGCACAGCACAGCACAGCACAGCACAGCACTAAACAGCACAGAACTAAACAGCACAGAACTAAACAGCACAGAACTAAACAGCACAGAACTAAACAGCACAGAGGACCACCTAACACACCCTCCCTCTACCCTGATCAATGCCCGAGTGAAGATGGCGGCGACTAGCGGGGAATTTATAGGATCCGAGTATCGCGAGATCCGACAACGGGATTATGAGTCAGAGCCTCAGTTTCACTTTTGAATTTGGCGCCAATACCCGGATCTGTCTCGGATCCGACTCGGATCCGCAACGTTCGGGTGGGCTCGGATTTCAGAAATCCGAGCGCGCTCATCCCTACTTAAAATGGGACAGAGAAAGGTCGCTGCCATAAGCATAAGGCTCTAGTGGTGGGGAACGAGACTGAGTGTACACTAGTGAGACTGTGATAGTCAAAGCCGTCAGTGCCGTAACTAGATATTTTAGTGCGCTGGGCGAGACAGGGCACCGGCGCTCCCATCTAAGTGGAAGTGACATTTGCAGAGTGAGTGTGGCCAACCGAATGTGGGGGTGTGGCTAGCACTTAACTGAAATAATTCTGCTACACATATTTGCAAATGCATGATATGTCAAATGGATGATTATATATATATATGTATATATATATATATATATATATATATATATATATATATATATATATATATTATTAGTCCTGTCTTCTTTGCTACTATAGCAGCCTTCACTGTTTTGGGAAGGCTTTCCACTAAATTTTGGAACATGGCTGCAGGAATTCAGCCTCAAGATCATTAGTGAGTTTGGGGCACTGATGTTGGACGATGAGGCCTTATTCGGAGTCGGCATTCCAATACATCCCAAAGGCATTTGATGGAGTTGAGGTCTGGGCTCTGTGCAGGCCAAGTTATCCCACAAAAAAATAGCAGCAACCTGCACTCCAATTACTGGAAATGATACAAGAGCTGCAGGATTGCCAAGGTCTACCTCCTTGATAGCAATACATAGCGGATAAACAATCATGTGCTCATTGTTTCTTTCTGTCAAATGCTAATAGGGAAATAATTCAATAGATAAGAAGTATATTAAATCTGATATATTTTCATGTACACTACTAATGTAGAAACACATTTAATAAACAACTGATAGTTATGAGCAAAAAAAAAAAATATATCGACCTACTTGAAATCTAAAAAAGTTCAATCATAGGTATGGTTCTTTCTTCTCTTTGTAACTTAATACACAGTCATTTGGTGCAAAGATGTTGAAACTTTAAAATAAATCCTGATTTCCAGACCTTGGAGGAAGTTGATTCTAGAGGTGCTCCAACCTCATGTGAAACGGGTGAGTGGATAACCTATCTACTGTGACTTGGTACAGGCTGAGATTAAGCTCACTAACTAAGATGTTGGCTAAAAGACAAAGGAGAATAGGTATCCTTTCTCAATATTTATCAATTAAAGCATACGTTGACTGTACATATAAAAGATCATAGATATAGCAAACATTAAATTTGTAATATAAAATGTGAAATATACAATATCATATACAATCTTTAGGTAAGTGGTATTTTCCGATATAAATCTTACAAACATAAAAAAATTAGGTTGATTCCAATGCATTATATATACTGGTAATACTCTGAGACACAAATCCTAAGAAAAAAGGGTAATAAATCCCAGTAATGGACGGCAATGTGCTTAATAACAATCAATGTGCAGTATGTCTGTACTCACCAACCAGCAGCACAGACTGCCCCGAGGCTGTAATACTGATACATTTGGGGTGGTTCGAGCACCTACCAGCCTGATGTGATTTTCTACCCAGAGTTGATGAGGATGTTGGCAGTCACCTTAGATGTTACAACCGAAATGGGGTGAAATAGGAAAAAAAATGCCAGTGTCTTAACAGTCAAACCTGTCTTGTCTCAAACTCGGGGAAACAATTTTTTGATGGACCTTGCTTTGTGGATAGGGGCATTGTCACGCTGAAACAGAAAAGGGCCTTGTCCAAATTTTTGCCACAAAGTTGGAAGCACACAATTCTCTACAATACCATTGTATGTGGCAGCATTAAGATTTGCCTTAACTGGAACTAAGGGGCCCAGAATAAACCAAGAAAAACAGAACTGGACCATTTTTCTTCTTCCAAGAAACTTTACAGTTGGCAGTACTCATTTGGTAAGGAAGCAGTTTGGAACTTGATAGTGTTGAAACCGAGGACATACAATTTTTATGCGCTATGGGCTCCAGCACTCAGCAGCCGCTTTCTGTGAGCTTGTGTGGCCTTCAGCTTTGTGCCTGAGCAGTAGATGTTTCCACTGCACAATAACAGCACTTACAGTTGACTTGTTAGAAGGTGGCATCCTCTGACTTTGCCACATGGCTGCATATAGATGATACAATCCTTATATTGTCAGAATGTTGAACGATTTACAAATAGCAAAAAGTGATACAATTAAGATGACATTTCAGACTGATAAAGTCAAAACTCCTTTTGTTTCTGTTACTCACTCGTTCTCACTGCACTACTGTTTCTGTCGCATTTTGTGACCAGGAGACTAAATTGCCTAAGTCCACGATTCCTTAATGGGATAGATGGATCTACAAATCCTACATCTCATTTAACCTTTGCATCATCATGGCTTTTATTGCGTATGAAGAGGCCAGACGCTATTCCTCAATAATGCTCCTGCAATTACCAGACCACAAGAACTGAGCACCATTGAATGTGTTCTGTCTGTATTTCTCTAATTATAATTATTCCAGAGAAGTTTTAGATTTTTCACCTCAAGATAGAATGATCTACAGATTGATATCTCATCAGCTTTTCAGACTTTAGTGAATCTCTTATGCTTGCTCTCAAGCACAATTCACTTACTCAGAGTGGACATATGTCAGAGGAAGAGAAGGTCTAGGTTAGGATTCGGCAGCATAGGCACCTGTCCCTCCCATTTATTTACCAATTTCCAGAATTTGTGGTCAGATAACCACTGATGTTATCTGTGCACCAAATTTAAGCTGGTGCTTCTATTTAAAGAGAATTCTGAGCACTTCTCAGTGCCAGAATATAGGCTTCATCCTTGCTCCTGCATTCTGTTATTACTGTGATTCCCTGTGTTTCAGACCTCGGCTACTTTGACTATCCTACACCCACCTTTGATCTCGCAACTCTTTGACTGTAAACAGATAAACTAACATTTATCTACTAATTTACTGGATAAAATGACAAGCAATATATCACTTACTGACAGACAAATGTTTAACTACTAATTCACTGACTAAAATTACACTTTCTTACTTAATGACGGGTTATCACTTAGCTACTACTCTTTCATTTTTATAGGTGTACTTTCCACACCCCTGACCTGGAACAATAAATTGTTAACTTTTCCCAGACCTTTCCCCACTCCCTACTTCTCCATTCTCCCCAGTAGTTCACTTATCATAGTATCTCTTGACTTCTCCATGCTGGCACCTGTCGGCCCTTCTGCAGTGAAAGAAGTGTGACGTGATTAGGTCACGTGACCATGTCAGCTGCAGGGATACGGTGCCACTAGCTTCTATGGTTGGGGCTGTCTTCTGGGACTCATACAGGTGTTGTGTGTGTGTTTGCTCTATCATTTTCTTTAAAATACTTCAGTCTTGGGATAAATTGCGGGCGGCCGTTGCACCCCCTTAGCATTGCACCCTGGCCGGTCAAACCGCCGACACCACCCTCGTTACGGGTCTGGGGTCGAGTGCTACTCAGTAATGGACTGGTATTCTCTAGGTGCGGGAAGAATGTAAGGGCGTATTATTTTATTTTTTTCTTCATTTAATTTATTTTAATAGGCAAGCAACCTACAGTTTGAGCTTTCCCTATTGCAGTACCACATATATTTTTTTTAATAATAAGGGCGGTTTGTCATACTTTTGGAAAACTACTGCTTAATATATTGTCCAATCTGTATGCTTCCCATTTGTAAAAATCAAGATAGTTGCCCATAGCAACAAATCAGATTCTAGCTATCATTTTCTGGAATGTATTGGTAAATAATAGCAATAATGTGATTGGTTGCTATGGGCCACACCTCCAGTTTTCCTTTTTAGAAGGTTTGATAAATCTACCCCCGTCTCAACCAACAGATACAGAATGCAAACTCCCCTTACACACACTGGTAATAGATTCCAATACGCTTTCCCATAATAAGGCTGTTGACTTAGAACATTACCCCCTCATCGTGGTAATTTTAGATTATGTTAGTTTCTGTTTAATTTTACAAATTATTTCTATATATTTGTGTCATATGCTAATCTACATTATAAGTGGATTTATTGTCTTGTAGATTGTATATGCATAGGTTGACCAGAAAAGTTAGAAGCACATGCAAAGTTTAGGAATAAATTGATAAAGTGCATTCATGCACCATGTAGTTGTTAAGAAATATGGTGGTCACTGCAGCATGCCAGATCAGTTGCCTAGCAACAGTAGCCGATGATCACTGCTACATGACAGATCTTTAACCGGCATCCTTTTCTTGTCAGCTGGCGGTAGAGTGTGCCCTGATGTGTTTAGTTATGCAGTGTGATCTGTTATCAGCATTTCTCCTTAAGTGGCAGTACAATAGTACCTTGTCTCATGTATATGCAGGGTGTCCACCAATTTGCTCTGGACAGTAGTAGTGTCCTCTCCTTCCACGCAGCCAGCACCTAATTGATTCAGCTGGTTGCTATGAAAATTGCAATCAACATCTTTGTCAGCTCTCAGTCGGGCAGCATCAGCTGTGCAATCACTTGCTGCACTCATGCAGCTAATCATCCTGCAATAGCTCATTGGTTCTGCTTGCCTTATAAACCCTTTCTTGTTACCATACCGATGCTGGTGATAGTTGCTGCTTGACCAGGTGAGTCGTATATCCCGTTCTTTTCTGTTCTCAGTGTTTGACCTAGATTGTTTAAAGGATTCTCTATCTTCTCCTGCTCCTGACCTTGCATTGTTAAACAAATCTGCATATATATCTCTACTTCCTGGCTTGTTTAAAGAAACTGCGGTCTTCTGCTGCACTTATGTGAGGAGGGGTCTAGTGGGAGACTCACCTGAATGCCTGGAGATAGGTAAGATCTTCTGGTTCCCCTTTGGTACTCCCGGCACTGGTGGCAGCGAATTATAAATGATTTGCTGCCAACCAATTAGTGGTTGGGATGGTTAGCCAATCCCGGCCATTTAAATTTTTTGGCGCCTTGATTGCCTCGCTGAGTCACAATGCTGCGCTGCCACCACGGCTAAAATATAGCCATCCCTGGCGACACCACAGTCAATTCATTGGCAGAGGCAGAACAATTGAAGTCTGTGGATGTTTTGGGAATTCTGGAGACAGAGAGCATGGTCAAAATAGAAGGCAGCAGAGCATTGAGGGCGGCGGCAGACAGAGCCACGATAACGAAACAGTGAGGTTCCCCAGAGATGACCGTGGAAAGGTAAGGCCCTTGTGGGCATACCTCTTACAGGCTTCTGCTTGCACTCTGTACCATCTCTTCTCATGGGCACAAGGCACTGGGCTAAATCCGGGTGTTTGGTCCGTGCAACAAAAGGCCCTGGGTCATTTGGACTGTCTAGGCAAGTGTATGTTCATTGGGCGCATTTATTAAGCTTCAGGCTTGGCCTGTGCTGCAGTTTAATTGCAGGCTTAGGCCTGTGGCACAAGAGAACTCACACTTTAATTTGAGACTTAGCCTGTGGAGCAAATTAAATTCATGCTTAGCTTGTGGCGTGGAGTAATTGTTAAAAGTAATTGGTAGCCAGTAATTCAGCCACTAGGGTTGTAAGTTTGAATTGGCATGAGGCTTGCAACCGTTAAGTGGTAATCCCCATAGCAAAACCATGTCTGGTCTGTTTCCTTGTATGGCAATTAAGTGGCCATTTGTGAGTTGGTCACTTTAAGCTATTGCACTGTACTTTATAACATTGTTCGGTACAGTATTGTGTGTATTTCCTTTTGAGTAATTTCTTTCCAGGATCCAGGAGTCAGACCCCCTTTAAAAGTAGGCTTTTGGTAACCATATTTCCTTTCTGCATTATTTATCATTGGTGTCTGTGAACTATGGGGTTGAGTTAGTGTGGCACACGACACCTAGTTCTAGAAGTTGTAGGTTGCGCAGCATCTGGTCACATAGTTTGGTTGTAAGGATCAGGGCGTTGTTTTGTTGTTATTGTAGATAGCACTAGCATGGGTGGTACATACCAGCCCTGTAGACAGCCTTGTGGGTCTTGTGTTGCTCCTGTTCTTTTAGACCCTGATCTCTGAAGTGGAGGCGGCAATTAACCGTGTGAGTACCATCTTCCCGTTTCATCTCTTCCTCTTGGCAGAGGACCCCACAAGTAAATTAGTGAGGAGGATATATTCAAGTGGAGTAATTCCCTGTCTTGAATGTCCATAATCCCCTGCCCAGGCCGGGATAGAATGCAGTGTCTCTATTCCTGGCTGTCACCTTGTACACCCCCTCTCCTTCTCACTGCATCCCCGCTTTTAGTAATTTGTCTGGGTTCCTCCATAGATCGAGGTGATGTAGGGAGTAGTGCTGAGAGGTCCGGGCATACGGTAGGTGAACTGTTCGTGGAGAAGTTAGGCTGTCCATATGTGTTTGTCATTCTCCGCAGGCCTTACACTTACACAGTTATACCATGCAAACAATATATTGTATATTTTATTTTATCATATAATTATGTTTAATTAAAATTATGCATCATAAATGTCAAGTGCATTTTGCATCTATTAACAGGTCACATATAAATTGAATATAACACATAAAGCAGTATTAAACATTATTATCTTAATATTAACTATATATTACAAAAGTAACAGTGTGTTAACATTACACTGCATATAATTTCCATTTCAAATGAGTTTAGGTGTATTTAGGAATAAAATGTGTTTTCAAATTAAATGCTGAAAAAATGCTATCAACTGAACACCAGGAAAAGCTTTTGATGAAAGATAAATAGCTCAGAAGATTTTTTAACAGCTTGAAAAACACAATTGAAAACCAGTTCACAATTATGGAACATCATTGTATTATGAGTGCATCCTAGATGAGTTCCTGCACTTGAAGAAAACAGCTGTGTGTCTCGAAGTGTGTTGATCAAATGTGACCTAACAGTAAGTAAAGTAATAGCTCTATAAAAACACTTCAGTTTGCTCAGTGTACAAACTAGAGATGGTCACTGACCCCCGTGTTTTGGTTTTGTATTCGGTTTTGGATCTGGATTACCTTTGTGTTTTGGTTTTGGATTTGGTTTTGCAAAACCGCCCTTGCGTATTTTGGTTTTGGTTTTGTTTAGTTTTGTTTTGCTATTTTCGAAATAAATAAAAAAAATTTTGTCTAAAATAACCTGATTTAGTGCTCCTCCAGTTTCTTAGATAAGTGAGGTAATTCTAAAGCTAATAAATTATGAAAAAAACAGTTTAATCCCTGGTAGGCTGTCCTTAATTCGAACACTTGTCTGCAAATTATACAGACAAACCTGGTTGTCTACCTCCTCCATCTTTGATTATTGGCAATGTAGTCATCGTCTTTGGGTGTATATTACACCCTACACTTGTAGTTGAATATTAAAAAAAGCAGCCTGCACAGACTGTGGAACTAGAAAGTAATATTAAATGGACCACGGTAGTTTGGTGGCTATCTATGGCCCCCCCGCCCTCCACTTGTAGTTGAATATAAAAAAAGCAGTGGAACTAGAAATTCGAATATACAAAGAAATGGACAAAGGCAGTTTGGTATCTGTTTGCATCAGATCCCCTCTCCACAAGGAGTAAAATAGAAAAATATTTGGCCGTTATATAATCTAGAATATAAATAGAAATTGAGAAAGGCAATTTGGTATCTGTCTTATTAAAGTAATTCTATCGTTTTAAAATAAGCATTGCCCAATCAATTGAATGTGTGTCCAAAGCACAAAGTGATTTATTTTTAACAGATGTAAATAGTCAACAATTCAATACATTATTATATCATGATAAAGTACAGTACAGCACAGCCAATACCAAAAGATAAGTACATACCAAATGCAATCGCTTGCGCACGCTGCGCAATCACCGGACCCGATGGACAATATTCTGTATAGAATATTGTGTCAGAGTTGACTGAGCCCCAGTGAGATGCAGCTAATATATATACAGTCAGTGTTTCATTGTGAACAATAGAGATGACGTAGATTGTTTCTATAGGTCCAGACGTTGGGTGGGTCCAGGCCAGACAGGTAAAAGGTTGATTCAATCTAAGGAATCCAAAGGTGGGGGTCTTCTCTCCAGGGGGTCTGCTCCTTTTCATAGCCAGTATCATACAAAGGTTTTACTCTCTAATATCAATAACTAAAGTATGCAATGTGCGATCTCTTCGCCGATTGCACCGGACAGCTGCTGATGATTAGGGCTTCAATATGATATCAGGCATGACACCTTTCCTATTACCTAAACCTTTAATAACACTACAATGTACATATAATCACTATATATATATATATATATATATCTATATATATATATATATATATATATATATAGACTAATAATAAACCGAATACTATCTGCTCCTGAATTACAGTGTAACAGAACCAATATGAAATGATATAAATAACTAACTGTTGTAATGCGAGTGTGTGCGTGCGTATTTTACCGTGCGAATGCACCACGTCACGTAACACGTGGCGTACGCTTCGCAATACGCACGGCAAACCAATATTAAACCAATATGCTTTCGTTCATCCAATTATACGACTTCAACAGTCCACCCTTTGATAGTACAATAAACTATCACCTTAAAGATGTTATAAGCAGGATCTCAGTACCACGTTTCATTGTTATGTAATACAAATCCCCCTTGGTGTATGTCCACGCTGTTTGTAGATCTAAACAAGTTATCATAAGAGAGAGTCTTAATCCTCTAAACGACTTCTTCTTTTACTATAAACCGTACACTTCTGGAGCTTGGAGATAACTTTTTGTATGCCCTTCAAGGGTGCAATAAAACACGTAATACATTATTTGGAAAGGTACATGGTACAGTAGAACGTGTATCAGCTATACAGAATTCTCTACTACAGTTCTTCAAGTTTAACAGGTTCTTCTGTCCAACGCATGTCTTTAAGCTCAGAATACATTTAAACACTTCATGTTCATCAATAGCATCATCCTATGTCTATCAATAATGTCATATGCAATCTCCTTCAGCTTGCGTTAATATACACACATCTAATAATGTCACCAGTTCTTTTCATCAACCCTTGTGGGCGGGCTATTGTCTGTTCGTTCTTCCCAGTCTCTCAATGCTCAGATTTAACAGTGATCGGCTTGCAAAGCATTGGGAGACTTCAGACTAAGGGACCTAGGTGTCCTACTTTTTCCCCTAGTGACCTCCCACCCATAGTTCAGGTACCTCAAGAATATTTAGTGGAAAGAGAACTAATCCTACTTGATATAATCACTGAGGCACGTGTGAGCACGCCCAGCACTTTGTTTGGTCTAAAACCTTACCCTCCCAAGAATGATAATCATTCTCAAGGATGCCTGCTCAAGTCCGAATATTACTGGACTGGCATCGCTGGGTGTGTCTCTTTTCTAACCATGGGGTCGCCGTACTTACGGACGTAATGCTACTCAGACAATAGCCCCTCGCACTTTCTCCAAGCTCCAAGGTTTCCAAATTTTCCTTTACCCCTGAATTGAATAGAGTAATTGGCCGGACTGATTATGCTACTAACTTCTTCCTCCCCAACACCTCCTTATCATTACCTGAACCAGTCTCTGTCACCTGCTAATAATCAAAAGAATTAACCGTCCTGAGAAGAGAGTGAAATGGGAGAACACAAAAGAGGATAAACTACAACTTCATGCTGGACAACAGTCTTAGCCTTTGGCTCAGGTGCTACTAACTGCATTCGAGGCCTTTCAGTACAGACTCATGAGTGCCCTTGGACCCTTCTCTGAGTGTTGGCCCCTCTGCAGTGGGTGGTATGGGCACCAGTGTGTCTCTGCTACCCTTGAAGCCGTGAGGCTGGTAGCCTACACCTGGTACCTGTCTGGCAAATAACCTAAGCTTAAGAAATTACTGCTCCACAACTTACTCTCCTGATCCAACATCCTGACAGTTAGTGTGACCTTTCAGGAAACAGTGTTTTGGACGTTCTCGGTTGCTGTCTCACTATTTACCTTCTCTCAAGGTCTAACCTAGCCTCCCAGTTACAATCTCATCTCACGAGGGGTCAAGAACATTTCAAAAACCGACAGGTTAGGAGTCTGCCCAGGGGTGATCTTTTAGTAGCGGGAAAGGACTAGTGGCACTTCAATCAAGTTCCAACTCTTATTCTATTCAATTCATTCTACCGAGTACCACTACTTTATGTTCACACTGGTTTATGGCTAACTGAAAGTATGTGATTTGTTACCACTACTCATACATTATACATCTATTATCAATAACATGAATACCCCTATCATCTATTATAACTCTAGGACTATCACATTAAATAACAAAAGCTTTGAGTATGAAACAGTAATACATTAGACACATTTCAATACACCTCTACCTAGACATATTTCATTGGTACACCTGTGTATACTTGAGGATCCTGCATGGTGGTAATTGGATGACGTGTATTTGTTTTACCTGGAGGAAAACCCATCAGCAGGAGGGATATGGGATGGCTCTATTGGTCTACCTTGTCCATCTCTCCAGAGTCCACCAGACTCCTCACCACATCTCTTCACCTTCCAGACAGTTTATCCCTCGGGTAACACAAATCTTCCTATATTAACCAATATGTGTATGCGTGCATGTGTGTTCACCTTTTTAAAACTAAAACAATACAACGAAAAACAAACAAAACATAGATTTGTTAGCTGTCACATAAAACCCTGTTGTCTATTTGACAGCTATGTTCTCCCTGGTGTGACAGCCCTGTATGGTTGTGCGTGTAAGTGTGGACCTTACTAGCAGCTACTTCAGTTGGTAACTGTGTCACTGTATAAAGTCCTCTATGTAGTGTCCTAATCATGTGCTGGTATTGCTATAAAACGATTTCTTAGTCACCTCAACATCGCCCTCTAGACTAGAAAAAAAATGCTAAAGACCAATGTATATCAATCGATTTTCCCTCTGCCAACTCACATGTCATTCTCAGTACCTCATATTCAGCTACTTGACTAAGTGGGAAAAGGCAAAGGGGTCTCTTTCTATAACACTTTCTTCAAATATAACAGTATCCAGTACATGCCTGTCTAACAGTGAAAATTATAAAACATGAAAATTCTACATTTTCTAGGGTTTCACATTATGTCGTATCTTGTGGTAAAAATCCTACTCCAATGTTCTACACAGAGATGCATATCTGTATGCCTATCCTCTAGCAATCTCCTGTCTCCACCCTTTGTGCATCCATAAAAAGGCACATTTTTGTACAGGAGGCACGAGCCAAAACAAAAAAAAAAAAAAAACAGATATGCAATCTATAACACATGAATCGTATTTCCACAACAGAACCTTTCTGCTTAAAATCAGCAGTTTCTATACACATGAAAACAAAACCCCTGACTGTTTCTGTAACTCATATCAATCTAGTGTGTGTATCTCTGAATTTGTCTTATGTAAAAACATAAAAATATGTTTTAGCCCCATTGTTGAGACTGTCAGATTTTATCTCTACCAGAGCAGAGAGAGAGAGAGAGAGAGGGTAGAGAGAGAGAGAGGGTAGAGAGAGAGAGAGAGAGAGAGAGAGAGAGAGAGAGAGGGGTAGAGAGAGAGAGAGGTAGGGGGAGAGACTAGCGTTTGTGTAAAGAATGAGAAATAGGAAAGCAATGAATGATGGGAATACAAAGGTTTGAATACAAACATACATGTAGAAAGGGAGATTTTTTTTTACAACAAAATGACAGATGGATTGGACTCTGACTCTATGGGGAAATGGCTGTATTCATTCCACTGTTCCCCTTAGCTATTTGCTAACTATGACCCCTCCCCATACTTGACTAGGGGTTCTTAACAGTGCAATCCAGTGTCGTCCGTCATTTGTTCATCAAGAACTCGGTATCTCATTGACTACATACCTTTTCAACGGACTTTTCTAACTTATAATAGAGAAATGTGAAAATGTACTCTTAGTGACTCATATTTTCTCTGAAATACATAAAACGATATTTTGGAGCAAAGTATGTACATACTTCATTGTTGGATAATGATTCTCAGCCAAACAAATTATCATGAGTCACTGCAGCCTAAAACAAAAGAGTGTTCCAATTGTCTATTGTTAATTAGTCTTTCAAGAGTAATTCTTCTATTTCTCTATCTCACCCCTTTTAAACACTTGTCTATACTTCTTTTGTGTCCCTTTTATCTGTGAAAAGAAAAACAAGATAGTTATCTTAAAACAGCAAACAAAACAAACATTTCTATTCTTTGCCGTCGGCTAGCGATTTAGGAAAACAAACATGTGACAACATAAAACGAACAAACAAAATCAACAAAGATTACTTTTTAAAAAAATAAGTTTCTTTCTACATTTTGCACCTTAATGCTCACCACAGATTAACTCTAGAGTCGGCTATATTTCTCCCCCAGGAATTGGCTGCTATGAGGTGCACAGGAAACTGTTGAGAAGTCTCCGAGACTTGTGTGCGCCGTCTCTGTGGGTGTCTATGTGATTCCCCCTTAGATGGGCCAAGTCCCTTTGCTTCCGCTCTTGTCATTGTACAGTCCTGTGCTTGGTGTCCTATTTTAGTGCATCTAAAACACTTTCTCAACTCATGTTGTTTCTCTTCTTTTTTACAATCTCTTGCGAAATGGCCTTCTTCGTTACACTTAAAACACCTGATTTTTCTATGTTTCTTATTATGTGGGTTGTATGCTGGTGGTCGTGTGTGCAGTCCCTCTAGTGCTGGGATACTTACAATCATTACCCTATCACTTAGTGTCTCTTTCTGTTTATTCATACTTCTATCATGTTCTATAGCTGACTCCCTGAGAACACTTACAGTACTTCCTCTCCAGTATGGTAATGAAGTTTGCACCCTTTTTTTCAAGTTTTCCCTGAGTCCATCCATTAGAACGTGAACAGCAACCTCTCTGTAATCTTCATTATCTTTTATGTCGGGTACCCCAGTATATTTGACCATCTCCATCAGAGCCCTGCAAAAGTAGTCTGTTGCATTTTCACTATCTTTTTGCTGGATACTAAAAATTTTACTCCAGTCCACTATCACTGGGAAATATATGGCCAACTGTGTGATTATATTTCTAATATTGTCCTGATTATCATCCTCGGTTAAGGATTCATCCTCCTCCAACATACAATCATTAATGAACTTTTGTATATCAGTATTGAGAGGAAGACAGGCCTTCAATAATACTCGCCAATCTTTATTAGTTGGCTCATACACATTACCATAATATCTAATAAACTGCTGACATTTGGTCAAATCTTTCCTAGGATCAGGGAAATCAGACAAAATTGAAAATGTTTCAGACCTAGTGCATGGATCATGCTTTGCTACATGTTTTAAGGGAACATCACTATTCCTGTCTGCTTTCCCATTGGGAACTGCTGCTGTGCAGATTGGATGTAAGTCTGCCAAATCACTGAAACTAGTTGCTGAAATTGCTGCTGCAGTACAATGGATGTCTCCCCCTGTGTTAACCTTTTCATTATTCTCACCACTTTCAGCAGCTGCCCCTGCTGGTGGGACCGTTCCTCTTCTTTGTCCTGAAACATTACTTTTAACGTTACTTAAAACAACATACAAGTTACTAGTTACAGTTTTTACATTTTTGGTATTGGCTGTACTTCCCGCCCCGACCGAATTTATCGGGGGCGTGTTTGCGCTCAGTTCGCCACGCTTTGCAACGCACACTTCCGGAATGCTTGTTTCCGGTACGCTTACTTCCGCTGAACACGTGTTTTTCCTTACACTCACTTCCGCTGTGCGTTCGCTGCTCTGCCACGTGTTACCTTCCATTTGCCACGATTTTAAACAATGATTATGTGCATTTCTCACTTTCGTTGACTTAATCAACCGTACTTTATCTTTTACGGTATTTAGCACCTCTGCATTAAAACTCCCTGTTGTTGGGAAAGGCCTATCACAATCTTTGGTCATTTCGACCCACGTGTCACAATACATAGTTGCGTATGCACCATATTTTGCACACATGAGAAATCTTGCTGACTCAATAAGACCTTCCTTAGGCAGTAAACTGGCAATCTCTAGCGTATGCCTAGCACCCATGTTGCACAATATACTTTCTACCCGGAACACAGACACACCGCAATGCTCTGTTCCTTCCGGCAAAAATGTGAAATACAGACACACCGCAATGCTCTGTTCTTTCCACTAAATAATTTCAACTCTGTTGCTATACTCACCGCTAGAGATCTATAATGCTCGGTGAACGTATTTCCTTTAGCCGCGCTCACTCGCTTTTCTCGCCCTTGGCGAGGGTCCCTAATACAGAAATATCACTGTGGGCCCCAAGGGCTATCAGCTCCTCGATACCCTGGCTCAACCACAAAAATCTGCTGAGTTTATTATCGCTGGGAGCGCAAGTTAATACAATCAACCTGCCTTTCCAGTATAATTCCTCCTAGCTGCTTCACCAATTCGCACTAACGGTGCGATCGGATCGCACTGCCTACCAATACTAATTATTAGCAAACCTTGCGATCTATTGGTAGCGCTTTTGCGAAAACTTCGTTTTCGCATTCGGTATACCTGCCCTGTATACCGTCCTTCAGTTGGGCAATCCGCCTCGTCAGACAGCAACTGAGCACCTCAACAATAAAACAGTGTATCTACGTTACAACATCACACACTATACACCTTTTCTGCGCAGAAAATCAAAAGTTCCCAACAACAGTAATAATACCTCAGAGGCTTTCACAAGTAATTATACTATACACGTACAATAACTATCAAAACGATTGTTTAACCACGTGGCAAGTCTACCGGAAGTTCGCGTACGCACAGCAGGAAATACACATACGCTAAGCAATGCAATACAGTTAAAACGCACAATGACAGAAAAAAGAAACAGTTTTCTCTTTTGTCCCTAGGTTCTAGTTAGCGTGCCCTAGATAATGCAAAACGGACATTCGGTTTCACAACACAGAGTAAAATTCAGGTTTTGAACACAATGTGTTCTTACCCGTTTATGACGCGTCTCCACCCTTTGTTGAGGAACCAAAATCCGTTGGTCTTGCGTATCATCGGCAACGAAACCTCCAAAGCTCACGAGCCCCCAAATTATTAAAGTAATTCTATCGTTTTAAAATAAGCATTGCCCAATCAATTGAATGTGTGTCCAAAGCACAAAGTGATTTATTTTTAACAGATGTAAATAGTCAACAATTCAATACATTATTATATCATGATAAAGTACAGTACAGCACAGCCAATACCAAAAGATAAGTACATACCAAATGCAATCGCTTGCGCACGCTGCGCAATCACCGGACCCGATGGACAATATTCTGTATAGAATATTGTGTCAGAGTTGACTGAGCCCCAGTGAGATGCAGCTAATATATATACAGTCAGTGTTTCATTGTGAACAATAGAGATGACGTAGATTGTTTCTATAGGTCCAGACGTTGGGTGGGTCCAGGCCAGACAGGTAATAGGTTGATTCAATCTAAGGAATCCAAAGGTGGGGGTCTTCTCTCCAGGGGGTCTGCTCCTTTTCATAGCCAGTATCATACAAAGGTTTTACTCTCTAATATCAATAACTAAAGTATGCAATGTGCGATCTCTTCGCCGATTGCACCGGACAGCTGCTGATGATTAGGGCTTCAATATGATATCAGGCATGACACCTTTCCTATTACCTAAACCTTTAATAACACTACAATGTACATATAATCACTATATATATATATATATATCTATATATATATATATATATATATATATAGACTAATAATAAACCGAATACTATCTGCTCCTGAATTACAGTGTAACAGAACCAATATGAAATGATATAAATAACTAACTGTTGTAATGCGAGTGTGTGCGTGCGTATTTTACCGTGCGAATGCACCACGTCACGTAACACGTGGCGTACGCTTCGCAATACGCACGGCAAACCAATATTAAACCAATATGCTTTCGTTCATCCAATTATACGACTTCAACAGTCTGCATCATAATCATCAACATCCTATTAGCGCCCTCGTCACCTCCACAAATCTCCCCCTCATCCTCTTCTATTTCCAAAGTGGCATCCTCAATTTGTGTATCAGCAGCTACACTCGGGCTGTTCAGGTACACATCAGCAGAACTGCTGAAAGGGCCCTTCTTTATGGGTACACTAACAGAATCCTCACGATTAGACATAGCACTGTTGGATGGACTCTCCACAGAGATTGGTATCATTTGTGAATCAGAGCAAACATTATACTCTAATGCCTTACTGTTATCTTGCAGCTCGGCTTTGACGCGTAACAGTAGTTGTGCACCAATTGTAGGCTCGGTAACTTTTTGGGATCTGCCACTAATAGCCAAAGGTGAAGGCCTCATTCTCTCTTTGCCACTGCGTGTGTAGAATGGCATGTTGGCAAAAAAAAAAATTATCGGCACTTCACTTTTGCTCAGTAACACTTCTTTTTCGCTTCAACACAGTAAAAAATGTTTTTGTTTTTTTGGACTGATTTCGAAACACTGTGTAGTTTGACATCGCATTGCCCAGATGACGTACTGGGAGCACTAACATCAGGACTGGTGACAGAACCTGGTTGCTCATTCTGATCATATGTGGACTGCTTTGAATCCATTCTGAGCCCAAGGCACTGTGGAGTGCTAAAAATTATTTGGTAAGATAATGCTGACAGATAGTAATTTTGACAGCCAGAAATATTTATGCACAATTATGGGGGATACCCCAAAAGCACTGGGGAGTGCTAAAAAGTATTTGGTAGATACTGCTGACAGATAATAATTTTGACAGCCAGAAATATTTATGCACAATTATGGGGGACACCCCAAAAGCACTGGGGAGTGCTAAAAATTATTTGGTAGATACTGCTGACAGATAGTAATTTTGACAGCCAGAAATATTTATGCACAATTATGGGGGACACCCCAAAAGCACTCGGGAGTGCTAAAAATTATTTGGTAAGATACTGCTGACAGTAATTTTGACAGCCAGAAATATTTATGCACAATTATGGGGGACACCCAAAAAGCACTGGGGAGTGCTAAAAAGTATTTGGTAGATAATGCTGACAGATAGTAATTTTGACAGCCAGAAATATTTATGCACAATTATGGGGGGGACCCCAAAAGCACTGGGGAGTGCTAAAAATTATTTGGTAGATACTGCTGACAGATAGTAATTTTGACAGCCAGAAATATTTATGCACAATTATGGGGGACACCCCAAAAGCACTGTGGAGTGCTAAAAATTATTTGGTAAGATACTGCTGACAGATAGTAATTTTGACAGCCAGAAATATTTATGCACAATTATGGGGGACACCCAAAAAGCACTGGGGAGTGCTAAAAAATATTTGGTAGATACTGCTGACAGATAGTAATTTTGACAGCCAGACATATTTATGCACAATTATGGGGGACACCCTAAAAGCACTGGGGAGTGCCAAATATTGAAAAAAAAAAATCCTCTATCCTCCTCTCTTCTCTAGCGATTTTTGATAGCTCAATTGGAATAAGAATGTTGTATTGTCTGTCCCTGCTCTAATCAGCCTGTGACTACACCCTGCTCTCTCCCTCTGTCAAATGGCGATGGATTGCTGTGGAGGCGTGTATTTATAATCTTCAAGTATAGCGAGAACCGAGCCCCGAGATCTGACGGCGTCACAATGACGTTCGGCCTCGATTTGGATTCCGAGCGGGTGGGAGAGTACCAAGCCTACTCGGCTCGGTACTCGGATACCCAAAGTTTGGGTGGGTTCGGTTTTCGGGGAACCGGACCCGCCCATCTCTAGTACAAACGGACCTATCATGGGTGGAAGTCAGAAGTTAACTCTCCTAGTAGAACTCATGACTACAGCACTAGATGGAGAACTTCCTTATACACCTACATCTAATCAGGAAGATTGAAATCTTGTTCCAAAGATGCTGGAGGGACAATTCTGCAATGTCTCAAAGCAGATACCGTAAAAGAGTAACGAGTATTGTACCTGTTACTCCATTTTTCACAATATGACTTTTCATGTAATATAATTTGACAACAAAGTCTAATTAGTAGGATATATTGTATTTGGTAATTTATTTAAAATATCATGTACTTTAATATAAGTAAAACTATAATACTAATACTTGTATGATTTACTTTTGTAATTTCTCACCAGATCTTCAGGTGCTGCAAGAGAGACTGTATTGCCAAGTGCTTAATGGCAGCTGGGAAGTGATAAACAAACAAAATGAAGAAGCAGCATGAAGCCACCATGGTCAAGTGGGATCAGCTACAAATCCAGCTTCAAGCATAACAGGAGCATAGAAATTGGACACTTTTAGAGAGGAACGTCTACAACAATTACACGATAGACATCAGAGGGTAAATGTATCAATGTCCGATTTTTTTTCAGCAGTTTTTAAAATCGCGTCTAATCGCGGGAGATAACCAGCGATTTGAATCATAAAGTCGTTATATGTATTAAGAAGTGATTTTTAGTCTGAACTTGAAAATCGCTGTTCATCTCTCGCCATTTGCGGCAATTTAAAACTCTCCCGTGTTTAGCAACTCTCCCATGTTTAGTTGAAAATTGCCTTTTGAAAGACAAGACTCCTTTTTTATTGGCGATTTTAGGCTCACTAAAAAAGAAATGTGTGGGGTTCCACCATCGAAGCTCTATAGTGCTGCCAGCCTACTGCTGGTTACGCAAAAATTGGGAAAAAATTTGCGTGGGATCCTTTTGATTTTCACGCATTCAGCGGTAGGCAAAACAGCCAGGGTGGTTGGCACTATAGCAGGGGAACATAGTAGGCTGGCAGCACTAGGATTAATAGTGTCAGGACGGGGGACCCCACACATTTTTTTTTTAACATTATACTTTTTTTCATATTATACAGCCGCCGGGTCCTGCAGCATTCTTTTTAACAGAAATTTGTTTTATCATTTTGCAGCAAGAGGATTTACAAATGGGGTGTCCTCCTGACCCGAAGGACAGAAGACTGCAATCAAATTGGAATTACAAAATGGGGGTCTGTGTGACTCGAAGAACAGAAGATATTTTCAAGCATGGGCTATTGGATAAACAAATAATTTGGGGACATCTCAATGGACCTTTTTTGGGAATACAAATTTATATGGACATGGTTCACAAGCATTTTTGGGTTAAAAGCTGCTGATAAAAGAGGAGGACTTCATATTGGTGAGTATATGGTTTTTTTTTGTTGTTAATAAATAAATGTGGTATTAAAGAGGGTGTTTTGTGTATTTGTTGGGGTTTTATTATTTTTATTAAAATGTTTTTTTTACAAGGGAGTTGTGGATTATTTAACATTTTTGTTTGTGGAACTACAGGTCGCAGTAAGATATGATTATCAGGGGATGTTAGCACTTGTGTTTCTCCAAGTACCAGCATGCCCTGGCTGCTACGGGAATGCTGTTGCTTGTAGTTCTACAAGCATCAGCATACCCAGCATGTTTAGGGCAGCCCGGCCTGGCTGGGACTTTTATTTCCACAAACAAAAATGGAGTCTGTCTTTTTGGGGGTTTTTTACACTTTAATCGCCGTTATTACCCTACACCCACTGCCCAGGTGTGTAGGAAGAGCCCTAGTGTTTTCAGCTGGTTATTTCTAGAGGAGGGACCCGCACATTCTATTTTTGGGAACCAATCCAGCCCAGCGCTATACAGCCTGGGGTTGGTTTGTCATTATTGCAGGGGAACCCTGCAGGTGTCCCCCTATTATAGTGCCAACCACCCCTGCTGGTTTGCTTAGTGATGGTTATTTGAATATCGGGGGAATCCCACGCAAATTTTCTCCCGATTTTCATGCAACCAGCAGTAGGCTGACAGCACTAGGGTTAATAGTGTTAATAGTGTTATACTTTTTTATATTGTACAGCCACCGGGACCTGCGGCATTCATTTTAACAGTGATGTGTTTTATCATCTCGCAGCAAGAAAGCAGCGTGTTGTATCTGGCGATTTTTAAACCAAACTCTGGCGAGTTTGCACAATCGCAGCTTCATAAATTTGGAGAATTGTATAGCTAGGGTGGGAAAAAGTCAAGACCGTGATTTGTAGCGATTTTGAGAATAGCAATTTTTAAATGAACACAGCTGCCGATTTTACATCAAATCTCAGGTTAATACATTGGCGAGATTTAACTCGCCCAAGAAAATCGCGGGATTTTGAAAATTGCAGCAACATTTCTAAATGCATACATATTGCAAAGAGCTATATGTGGTAAAGCACAAAAGCTTTCTATTCATTGTATCCAAAATCAGCACTCACAATTTCATAAAGTTTATAATTGATATTTACTAAGTAGTGGTTTTTTATGCAGTTAGGAAAACGTCACACATCGGAAAGGATTTTCAGTCCCAAACCTCAGGATTTATTATACTGTAGTTTGGAGGCTGAAAACTAAAACCACAACTAATGTGTTGTGGTTTGCAAACCCTTCAACCACATGCAGTTTAGGACTATCTGCATGCGGTTTAGGCCAAACTGCATGGTGAAACATGTTATATCTACAGATATTTTACTGTTCAGATTACATAATTCCATATTGGGAACCAATGTGCTCAAAAACCTAATAAAATGAAAAATCTACATACAGCAGCAACAAAACAGCATTTTTTGGGAACATCAAGGAGGTGATTTAAGGTAAAAAAGAAGTGACACTAAGATCACAATACATATAAAACATGCATAAATTACATATGCACATAAAAAAACTAACGTGGGAATGTTTAACCGTCTTAATGTACATTTTTCACAAATCGGATATTTGTCAGTTAAACACTTCTATAGCCGATTGAAGTCTCCTGACAATGTTAAGGTGTCTTATTTTTTTTACCAATTAGTTATTTATTATTTTTCTATTTAGTTTTATTTTTACATTTTCTCTTACTCCTGTTTTTCAGTTATCATTTAATCCATTATCTGCTGTTTATTATTCACTACTATTAATTAATATATACTGTTATTTTTATTACTACTCCCATTCCTTTACTTACCGTCTATCACTACCATAATCCACAAGCTGCACTATCACAAAGTTCTCCCCAAGTATTAAATGATCCTCATATATGTTAGCAGCCACCACCACTTGCTCACATTTCTATTCACTTACTATTTCTGCCAATCATTCAGCTAACCAATCCTTTTTTGAACTTCAACTTTTATTTCTATTTGGAGGTTTTTGCTATTCTATCTATAGTGTACCTATTACTTCTTTCCATTCCATTACACTTTCATATAGCCAGAATATATTATATTCCATATATCATTCCCTCTACCATATATCCCTTCTCTCTTCAGCTCCATCTATTTTGTACCCAGCTCTGTACTTTACTTCTATCTGGACCCCCCCCCCCCTTATTTAATTGCTCCCATGCTTACCTTCTCAAACCCTTATTTTTGTATTTTACCGATCCCATAAAAAGCATGTTTGCACAGCATTTAACACTGATATGTTTTCCTACAGCCCTCCCAGTTATCTCCCTTATTATGACTCAATTTATTTATAACTCCCCCTACAGCAGCCATACATTCCCCGGCACCATCTCATCACCTCATCACCACCACAGAAATCACACACAATGCTCCACAGTAACAAAGAGTTAAGTATCAAACAATTTTTGATTAGGTGGAGGACACTGAGTTTTAGTTCAAACACATACCACCCTCTGCTACAGTTAAACACATTAGTACATCTGTGACATCTGTAATACCAGTTTTGTTTTGTATTCTTTTAATTTAATTTCATTTTAACACACAAGACATTCCAAGCAACGGATAAAGTACCATTAAACCTAAGATACACGCCCACCCCCAAAGATAAACAACTGGGGATAGATAGAGGTGAAGAAATCTTCCAATTTAGGTCACCATATTGTTTAGCAATTGATGAAATCCCTCAAGGGCCATAAATGAAGTACTGATATGCTACCATTTGGCATCATGGGGATATTACTGCTACTGCTGTTTTTGTTCATATTTTAATAACAATTTACATTATTTATTTTTAATTCTTTATCGCCATTATTTTATTGTTAATAATTTATGTTAATGTTATCTGTCTATTGAGTTAATGAAAGTGGTGTATTCACCATGAGTCAAGGGGGACCAAGATCTATGGGCTTATCCTGCCTCCACAGTCGTGCTGGCATTGGGGGGGTGAGGACACTGGACTGACTATGCTTAATGTGACCAGCCCTAGCAGGTGCTTGCTTTGTGGTCTTTTCTGGTCACTCTATTAAATGACCTGCTACACATCTGCTATATTCACCAATCCCTTCGTACTGAGCCAGATGAAATTAAATCTAAATTAACAGTAGCGGTCTAGCTATTTCTTAGTTTAGCTCCATAAGAACCCTGGGGTGTATGCCATCTGGACCTGGAGCTTTATTTATTTTAATTTAATTTAATTTAGTTGTCTTTGGACTTCTTCCTTGCTCAGCCAAGTATTCATTGATGGTACAGTTGCATTTCCATTGTTATGTATTATTCCTACCATTTCTTCCTCTCCAGTAAATACTGAAAAAAATAAAGTGTTTAATACCTTTGCTATTTCCTTATTATCATTAATCAATCCACTCATCTCACTTATTGGGGATCCTATATTGTCTTTTTTAATGCTTTTGCCATTTATATACTTAAAAAAACCTTTTTAGGGTTTTACTTTACTTTATTTTTGTTTTACTATCTTTTGTAACTTGTTTTTCATTTTCTAATTTACCCAATCTAATTTCCTTTTTCCATAATTTATTACATTTGTTGTAGATATGGAAGGACTCCTCAATAACTTCATACTTAAACAATTTATATGCACGCTTCTTCCTTTACATTTCTTTTTACATTTTGTATGTTACAAATTGTTCCTACTGTGACACAGGCTAATTTAATTTCTAATCACCCATCCCATTTAATAAGTGTACAAAGGTGTTTTTTATATTCATGCTGTGTTATGTTATGCCCGAGAGGTCTGTGTGGATTCAAGGCAGTCTCCAAAGTTGTACCCTGACAAGCAAGGTACCACATTCCCACAGGGTGCAGGTTAGAAAATTTGGTTGGAAGCACTGGACTAACAAGAGCGGAAATGAGAAACATGAACACAGCATATTTTCAAAACCCCATTTAGGAGTGGCGTGAAGGGGTGTTACACTTAAACACGCTACAAAGAGAATATAACACGTATAGCACAAAACAACCAAGTTACCCTTAAATCAAACACAATCTATTGTGTATCATATGTCTCTATTAGCTTCTCCTCCCTGCCTTCTACCTCTTTTTTTTGTCTGTGCTCCGCTGTTTACTCCTTGCTGTTGGGTCTTCACGCCTGCTACCTCCTGCTCTCTGCTATCTTTAGTATGGAGCGGAAAGAAAAGAATGTTAGACTGCTTTGGGTGAAAGTTAGAAATAGGCTGCTGGGGGGAGGTTAGGATAAGGTGGGAGGTAAGCACTATCAGCTATAGACCTTGGGGTAAATGTATTAACTATGGATTCTTGCAAATCGCCGATATTCGGCAAATGGTTTAAAAGAAAGTTTTGTAATTACCCCCTTGACTCTTGTCTCCAGTGATAACCTTTATTTCATTCCATAAATTAATACTCTAGCAATTGCTTAGAACAAATGGGTGGCAAGCAAAATGTACCAAGACTATGTCCTTTGGTTCTTTATTTAGCCTAGATAAATGATTGAGGGAAACTACATAAACACGTAGGGGCTCCTTTAGATTTGGTTGTGACTCTGTTTTATTGCGCATGCCCACAAAAAACTGTACACGGACATCCACATCAAAATCTTTGCTTATCTTCAACTTGAGACTCCTTACACCTGAAAAAGTGAAGGGATGGGCAACCATAGACTAAGTACAGTAAAGGAGTTTTAACATAATTGCAACTCAACACTAATGCTGGAGTGCCGATGCAAAGATACTCAAAGACAAGGACGAATATAAGCACTAATATCAAGACACTTCTGTAGGGCTGCTTGTAGGTTGACCTCCAGCTGATAGTAATTCATTTATTAGCATTGCGGCTATATAAGATCAATGAATCAAATTAATCAGGAAAGACGATTCCATTCAATTTTAAAGGGATAAACAATAGATTTGGAGATGGTTGCTCCCAAGAAGGCACATTCCTCCACATATGGTGGTCGTGCCCAAAATTATCGGGCTTCTGGGTTGAGATTAGAAGCCTGATTAATGCAATTCTTCAGGTGACATTCCCCTAGAGCCCAAATTTTTTCTACTCCCTCTGGGGGCTCCTTCGGCACCTCGATATCAGAACAAACTGATTAGGCACATTGTTTCAGCAGCTACTTGCCAAATAGCGGCAGACTGGCGTATGCAATCCCCTCCCACCATGCAGTCTATAATAATAGAGTCTGGCAGACTCAACGGATGGAGTATATGACCAGTATTATTCGGAACACTTGGAGAGCTTTCACCAAGGTTTGGGACCCATGGCTAGCCTTTTTTCAGGCGTGCCCACCCTTTACTTAACCCAGTTCTAATACCTCACTTCTTTTTTGGACTTCTCCCCTTCTACAATGAATCTAGTCACCTCTTACCTTTCTTCCTTTTCTACCTTCTCTCTCCCTCCTTTCTTCCTCTATACCCTCTCTTTCCTTCTTACCTCTTTCAACAAAAACTTTGGGCCATTCGCTACTTCTACATTTAAAGGTTCGTTTGACTTAGTGTTTCGCATGTTCGATGCTGATCACTGATTTAATTACCTCTTGTCTATTTGTTATAACTGTATTCACTTTGTCAATCATCTCTTGTTATATTGACCTTGCAAAATAAAACTTTAAAAAAAATAAAGATTTGGAGATGTTGTATTTTTGTTTAATTTGGTAAATGCAACTTTTCACTTTTATGAATAAGACATTATACTCTCTGTATCTGACCATATTAGCCTATTTATACTCATAATGTATTTAAATTTGATTTTACTACATTATTAGGTTGTATATATAGGCTAATGCCATTTCTGCATTGAGTACTAACACATGTGCCTAAAGCTTTGCATATCCTACATTTTCATCAGACATTCATGCACACACTGGTATGCCTGGCATATGCTTTTACTTGCATGTGTCTCTTCCTACGTATGCCAAAGGTGCACATGTGTCTATCTCTAAATGAGCCCCCAAGGTGTTAGTCTGGGTTTGATTATTTAAAAGGTTCTTCTTCTTCTTCTTCTTCTTCTTCTTCTTCTTCTTCTTCTTCTTCTTCTTCCTATTTTTATTATTATTATAGTAGTAGTATGGACATAATAGTTATTTTTTGCCAAAGCTACAGGATATTTAGGGCTCATCTATGCAATTTTCATCAAATGTGCATGCTTTTTAAATACAGTAAAATAACACGATAAATAGAATACATTCCGTGGTAACTTTCACATTTTTGCATTTATCTTTTTCAACAGTGCCTGCTCCATTTTTCATTCACCATTGTGTTATTACATTCATTCATTTGAATGATATCCTGCTCAATAGGTGAAAATATGTAAAAAAAAAATGATAAAAACATGTTTTTCAACTGAAAATGGTAAATGCATTGATGTCTCTGGAGTTTGAATGATGGTTGTTCTCTGCCCTTTGTATTACATTGTATATATAATATTTACATTTGCTTTATGATTACTGTGATTGACAGAGCACTGATTTTTTCCAATTGCTTGCAATGTGCAGTCTTGCAATTATCAAGACAGAACAAAACAAATTCCAAATGTGTTATTGATTTTTCTTAATGTAATCATAGTAAAGAATGTATAACTGAAAATCTCTTTTCTGGTGTGCTTGAACACATGCACAATTTGTATTCACTTAAATTCTGTCAAATTATTAGTTTTCTGTCCTGGAGAGCTGGATTAGCACACTGTTAATGCTGTGCTGGGTAACATGAACATCTTAGGCCTGCTTCATCAAGCAGTGTCGGACTGGGGCTTGAAGGGCCCACCGGGGGACTGCAACACTAGGGGCCCACCAGAGGGGGTGTGGTCAGCCATCATAGAGGCTGGACCAGACACTAGAGGGGGAGTGGTCAGTCCACGAAGGACAGCTAGCACCTTAGTGTAGTATATAAAGAATGCAGTGTGTGTATAAAGAATACACAGTCTTGACCTGCCCCTTAGATTGGGCAGAACAGTCACCAAAAATTAGGCTTGGCTAACCTGTGGCACTCCAGGTGTTGTGAAACTACAAGCACCAGCATGCTTTGCCAATATATAGCAGCTTATTGCTGGAAGGGTATGCTGGGACTTGTAGTTTCACAACACCTGGAGTACCACAGGTTAGCCAAGCCTGCGCTAGACTCAGAACATTTGACAGACTGTCCTACCTGTTGTTGTCACTTTTATCACCTGTGGCTGCTGGTTTCTTTAGTTGCTGCTTGTCTGGATACTGGAATGTTGAGGGCCCTATTTGAAAAAAATAATGGGTACATTTAGAAACGCCATCCTTCCCTGCCATTAAATCAACAGCACCCACATTTAATAATTAGGCCTCTCTCCAGCCTCAACATTAAAGTAATAGTGCTCACATTTGATAAATAGATCTATTTCCCTCCAACCGACCCCAACATCAAATTAATAGTATTCCCATTTAATAAATAAACCTATTACCCTCCCTCCAAACAGCCCCAGCAATAAATTAATAGCATTTACGTTTAATACATCCATTTCCCATGACCATTCCCAGCATTAAATAATTTTCACATGTAATAGATAGCCCTCCTCCCCACACTCAGCCCCACATTCAATTATAGACCCAAACCACCTCAGCATTAAAGGTCCCATCACCCCCTCCCTATAGTGTTCTCTGTGCAGCCCCCCCTCACTATAGTTTAGCATAGGCAGCCCCCCTCTCTATAGTTTAGTATAGTTAGCCCCCCCTATAGTTTAGTATAGATAGGCAGCCCCCCTATGCCACATAGTAGTGCCCCCAAAACAATGTTATGCCACCCAGTAGTGCCCCAAATGTTATGCCACATAGTGCCCCAAATGTTATGCCACATAGTGCCCCCAAAGTTATGCCACCCAGTAGTGCCCCAAATGATATGCCACACAGTGCCCCCAAAGTTATGCCACTCAGTAGTGCCCCAAATGTTATGCCACATAGTGCTCCCAAAGTTATGCCACCTAGTAGTGCCCCAAATGTTATGCCACATAGTGCCCCCAAAGTTGTGCCACCCAGTAGTGCCCCAAATGTTATGCCACATAGTGCCCCCAATGTTATGCCACCCAGCAGTGACACACACACACACACACACACACACACACACACACACAATATACTTACCAAGATGTTGATTGCTGCCGGCTCTCTGCTCCTTCTCCCTTCTTCAGCGGTGGCAGGAGGCGGGAACATCAGCTGACAGGGGGAGGGGGCAGGTCAGATAATCGCAGCTGCGATCGCAATTGAGCAGCGGGGACGCCGGAGAAGAGAGGACAACTCGTGAGGACGGGCCTCCAGGTAAGCTCCGCCCATGGGTTAAAGGGGGTGTGGCCATAAGGTAGCCGGGCCTACCGGTGATTTTACCGGTAGCCCGTTGGGCCAGTCCGACGCTGTCATCAAGGCATGTAACTACTGATTTTGAGAGTATCATTCGCAAAATCACTCTGCGCATGCCCAGAACCGAGAGATACGCCCACAAACACAGTTGTGACCGTTACATTTTCGTACGCAAAGGACACTTACAACTTCCTACGATTTTGTGGAGTGAACTGGGTAGGGAAGGGGCATTTTGCCGCAGTAAATTTACAGTAGGGATGTGACAAACACAAGTGCACGTAGTCGCGTCTGAATCCAGCTCTGAGCACCCCAAAGTTGCTTGTTTTTCTGCCATATTGATTGCTTCAGCTAAAGCTCTAGTCTAAGTCCTGATCAGTAGTGTTGACTAGAGATGTTGGCTGACCCTTGTGTTGCATTTTCGAAACCGGTGTTGGTTCTAACACAACTTTGTGTTTTGGGCTTTCCTACCTGTCTTGACGACAAACAGGTTTTGGTTTTGGATCTGGATTTAATTGAAAATTGTGAAAAATAGGTGATGTAATGTCATTTTAAGCAGTTTTTGCTCCTATATTACTATTTATAGCATTAACATTTATTTCCAGTCATTTCCAGTCTATTTTCTAATGATCCCTACACAATAGTCGCAATTTTCACCAATGTTGGCCAAAGTCTGCAGTGAGCAGTCTTAATGAAGAATTTTGTAACTTTGCCATCATTGCATTTGCTTTCTCTGATTCAATTAAAAAAAATAATAAACTGAATTGTGTTGATATCTCCCTTTCATTGCAGCCAAACCTTCTTCACATGTTCAGACTTAATATTACTTTAATTGAATAAATTAAAAAACCACAGGGACACTAATGTAAATTTGGCAAAAGAGTCACTATCAGGCGCCGCCTCCGCACTGACAATAGGTGCAAGAGGCGGCTGTCTGTACTCTGCCGATCATTAACGGGACGCTTCCCTCACTTCCGGTCACGGCCACGGGATGTCTTGCAGCTTCTGCTTGGCGGTCAGCGTCCCTGACTGCCGACAGATCCGTTTCCCTATCAGGGACCACTCTGGGGGAAAAATAGGAGTCTCTGGCACCATTAGGATGCCAGAGTGTTAGTTCCACCCTGCTCCAACACCTGTTTGTTCCTGATCCTGTTCCAGTGTTTTGACCCTGCTATCTCTTTGACCTTTCAGTGGATTTCGCTTTGCACCTTGCTGCTAGTTTGGTTTCCTGATTTCTGGCCTGCCTCTAACAATTCTTTGGATCCACCCTAGTACCATGCCGCCCATTTGGTTCTGACCCGAATTGATTGACTACTCTTTGTCCACTCCGTTATTATGCTTGTGACTGTCTCTGAGAACCGCGACCTGCGCACCCTCTTGCAGCGAAGTCCAAACTCCTTTGCAGGGTCCCTGGTGAATACCAGGGGTGCATTAGACTCCGCGCCTCCTTGTTCAGCTGCGTCAATACCAGATAATAATTCCTCTCTGAACGTGACAGTATACTCTGGCCAAGAAGATGAATGTCAGGAAGAATCATCCACTCGAGATCTTCTGCTTCATCTCCCCCAGATAGTGGATCAGCAAGAGTCAAATCAAGCTTAGCTATTGCAGTGTCTACAGGGAGTAGTATCCCATCTGGACACCCTCCGTGGGTCTCTGCCAACAAGCCAAGCAGATGTAGGAGTCACAGTTTCCTCTTCCACTACTGCTTCCACCGTCGGCACATCAACCTCCAGAGGTGTACGTATTCAGTCGCCTGAAAAGTTTGACGATGATCCCAAGAAATGATGGGGGTTTCTCAACCAGTGTGCCATTCAGTTCGAATTAGCTCCTGAGAATTTTGTTTCAGATCGCAGCAACGTGGCGCACATAATTTCTCTCCTCACAGGGCAAGCCCTAGCCTGGGCTTTCCCCCTCTGGGAATGAGATGACTCTATGCTCCAGAATTCCTCCTGTTTTATCGAAAATTTTCGCAAAGTTTTTCGATGGGCTGGGTTTCCTCAGCTGCTTCAGGACTTCTGACTCTTCCTTAAGAATCTCTAACTGCCAGCCAATACACAGTTCAATTCCGGACACTTGCTTCTGAGTTACGCTGGAATGATTAAGCACTCGTAGCTACCTTTTGGCAAGTGCTAAATGAATGTATTAAAGACGATTTAGCTTCCCATGATCTTCCATCTAACCTGGATGATTTAATTTCTCTCCGTATCAAAATGGATATACGTCACCGGGAACATAATCAGGTGAGGGAACGATCTCGTCGATCCTTCTCTCATCAGGCTTCTCAGTTTCAGTCCCCTGTATCCACGTCCGTGGAACTAATGCAGATAGGCCAATCCCATCTCTCCCAGGAGGAACGTAGCAGTCACAGTTTATATTTAAACAACAATGGGAGCAGAGAGAGAGCAAGGCGAGTCAGCTAACAACTGATAACAAAACCAAACAGTGGAAGGTCAGATTGCTATTACACCACTGGTCTCAGGGTATAATCCTTTACAATGTTACAGCTTCCTAGTAACTGTCATAAGCTTTTAGAACTAGCAGAAGAGGTCTTCACCTAGCAGCCGCCTTTCCCGTAGAGTTGGATGCACTCACAGGAACTCGGATGCCCCCAGGACTTAACTCAATGAAGTAAAAGCTTATGAGAAGCAACCGGTAGCATGGAGATGGGGCCAAGAGAATGCACCCATGTCCACTCAAAACGCAGCAAGAATTTGTTTACAGCCGTGCTGTCTGTCACTAGCCGGGACACAGCAGCAGTGTGAGGCATCCCAGTTGCCCTGGAGTCAGAGTTAGTATATCCTTTGCTGGGGACTGCCTCTGCTGCAAATCTTGGGTAGTCCCATTTACCCTGAGGTTGGATGATGCTTACCTCGGGGAAAAAAAATTTCCGCCCTCCCTCCCATATAAATGTTTAAGATTCCCCTGGTTTGATTCAGAAGAGAAGCATTATGGTACAGATGTACCTCACTCCAAGGACAATGCCATCTTTGCTTGTACCATTTAACATTGTGCCTTTCATCATCTTATTAATGTCTACTAATGCCGCTGTCCATAGATGTTCACTGTTGTCTTAATGAAGGATTTTGCAAATCTGCCACCAATTCATTTACTTTCTCCAATTGAAATCTAAAACTAATTAACCATACTTTACGGTTCTCTAACTCCATCACATAGCATAAATCATCATCCATCATATCTCCATCTATAAATGTATTCTTTGACAGGTCCAAAACTCTGTTCAGCTAATTTCTCAGAATGTGGACTTTAAATTGCATTGCCAAGACATGTTTTGGGGAAGCAAATATGCATAAATGTAAGTATTATACATGCTTGCATGTGTGGGAAGGGTGACTATTGGCCTATCTGAACTGTCTAATTTACATATTTGTTACATGTCACTAACAGAACATATAAATATAATTTATATTCATTACATATTTATATACATGGGTCTTGGGGACCACCTCCGCTGAAAGTCTCAGGCAGTCCCCTTTTCCCCTGAGTTGGACAAAGCTTACACCGGGGGAATGATTTTTGCTCCCTCCCTCCCCATAAATATATAGGAGTCCCATGGTTTGATTCAGAAGTGCAGCATTATGGTACAGAGCATATAAGTAAAACAAAGGATTTAAAGCCATGCTCTTTGCAACGGATGAATACTCTGGCAATGTATTATGTGGCTAATCTTTGACTTTGTGTAGTAGGGGTTCAGGCCACATTCATCTCACAGCATCCTCACGACAAAGTAATGAAAGGCATGCTCTTGGCAGCTCATGAATTCTATGGCAATGTATTGTGTGGCTAATCTATGAATGTTTGTAGGCCACATTCATCTCTTAGCATCCTCATTTACTTATATAGAAACTGCAAAAGAGGTATCTCTTTACAATTGGGTATCTATTTGTCTAAATATCCACTGATGCCTCTGTCCATCTAATGACAATGTATTGTTACTGCCTCCATTATGAAGTTTCAAATTTAGTGTGTGCATATTATTTCAACATTTTTATCTCTTGCACCTTACACTAATTTTCTTTTTGTTTAATTTATTTAATGAGCTTGCTTCAGTTGGTAGCATGGTAGATGGGTTTTTTTTATGCAGCCGCTGCAATGTTCTACATATTGTCACTAAAAAGCCTCTAACAAAAACTCCCATTTTTAAATATAGACTTCCCTGAATAATCCTTCCAAATAGATAATTATTGAAAAATAGAAACAATTAGAATAGATAGTGTTTTTTGGGGGCGTCCAGCTGCGTGCTGACACTCACAAACAGCCTTCTTCAAATAGAGAATTTCACTGAATGACTCTTTCAATACATTTATATTTTAGAAAATATTAGCATATATAGCATTTTTTTTGGAGGGGGGGGGTTCCAGCTGAGTGCTGACCCTTAGAAACAACCTTCTTTAAATACAGATTTCACTGAATGACCCTTCCAAAATAGACAAATATTAAAAAATAGTAAAAGTTAAAATATATAGCCTTTTTGGGGTGTGCAACTGCTGCTGAATCTCATATGCAAACACTGAGGTTATTCAAAATTATTTCAGTTGTCAATGCCCCATACAAGATTAGTTTCACTAGAAAAACTTTCAATTTTAAAAGAAAGAAATCTGTTATGAATATACTACTTAGTTCAGAATGATATTTATCTAACTCAGTCTGTATATATTGTCTAGTACTAATAGATATATGCAATGCATTAACAACATTCAGTTGCCACTAGTCTATGTAAAAGTGTATTAAGACTGAAATTAAAAGCAATTGATCAGTAAACTATTGTAGCTGACTATTCTCTACAGAACTGCTTTACAATGATGACAGGATTCTATTGCTTTCCTACGTCCCTGGTTCACCCTGCACACAATTTTATGAGCTGTTCTAAAATGGCACTTGAGAGAATGAGGAAGGACTATACAGTCATGACCAAAAGTTTTAAGAATGACACAATTATTGATTTTCACAAACTTTGCTGCTTCAGTGCTTTTAGGCCTTTTTGTCAGATGTTGTTATGGTATAAGGAAGTAAAATTACAAGCATTTCATAAGTGTCGAAAACTTTTATTGACAGCTACATTAAGTTTATGCAGAGTCAATTTTTACTGTGTTGACCCTTCTTCTTTTCTGCAATTCGCCCTGGTATCCTGTCAATCAACTTCTGGGCCACATACTGACTGATGTCCACCCATTCTTGCCTAATCAATGTTTGGAGTTTGTCAGAATTTGTGGGTTTTTGTTTGTCCACCTGCCTCTTGAGGATTGACCACAAGTTCTCAATGGGATTAAGATCTGGGGAGCTTCCTGGCCATGGACCCAAAATTTCTATGTTTTGATCCCCGAGCCACTTAGTTATCATTGTTGCCTTATCACAAGGTGCTCCATCATACTGGAAAAGGCATTGTTTGTCACCAAACTGCTTTTGGATGGTTGGGAGAAGTTGCTCTTGGAGGATGTTTTGGTACTATTCTTTATTCATGGCTGTGTTCTTAGGCAAAATTGTGAGTGAGCCCACTCCATTGGCTGAGAAGCAACCCCACACATGAATAGTCTCAGGATGCTTTACTGTTGGCATGACACAGGACTGATAGTAGCGTTCACCTTTCCTTCTCCGGACAAGCATTTTTCCAGATTCCCCAAACAATTCATCATAGAAAATGACTTTACCCCATTCCTCAGCAGTCCAATCCCTGTACCTTTTTCAGAATATCAGTCTATCTCTGATGTTTTTCATGGAGAGAAGTGGCTTCATTAATGGCCTTCTTGACACCACGCAATCCTCCAAAAGTCTCCGCCTCACTGTGCTTGCAGATGCGCTCACACCTGCCTGCTGCCATTCCTGAGCAAGCTCTGCACTGGTGGAATTGGGCTCACTCACAATTTAGATTTCTCCCTCCAATGCAACCATGTTGCATTGGAGGGGGACGTACATTCAAAGTTTAGTGAAAGACTTATAGTTGGGATAGGGCATGTCCTAGATCAATTTTGAATTTCAGTGTAAAACTAAATCTATCAAGTATTTGTGTGCAAGATGAAAAAACAGCTATTATTTAACTTATTTGCAAACTAATAAACTAATTTACACCCTTGGATTGTAACATGGTTTGTCCTGGAGAACATTTACGCCTTTTTTTTTTGCCTTTCTTTCCTTAATGACTCAGGCCTTAAATGAAGAACATTATGTTAAATCCATCTGAGTGCTGTGTTCCTTTTGTTAGTTTGAATGACTATTACTGAGAGCTTGAAATCTAATTGCATATAATAATTGATGATAGGAGTAAAAAATAGACAATGGCTATATTTAGCTTTAGCATGCTGGTGGTATATTACTAGATGTATAATAAGTAAATTAATGCATTTTATTGTATTTTAAATGTGCTGTATCTACATGATATTTTTGGGGGCCTAGTTCTCATTTAAGGCAAGCACTCTAATTACAGGCTTTAATATTGCATAACATTATATGACTTGTTAGTTTAGTTGTTGCCTTCTTCTCAATCAAGACAGCTACAACTTCTGAAAAGTTCAACTTGAAGGGCATATTTCTTTTTTTTAATCTTACAAGATGTGTAACTAAATAACTGTTAACAGCCAATATTGGTGGTTATTTACGAAACAGCTGAGTCACAGTGCAAATTTAGCCTTGGTCCCGTCATGCACATCAGTTTGTTCAAGTGTGCCTAAATTTCTTCAAAAGTGCATAGATTTGTGGACCAGATGGTGACCTTAGCGGTAGAGATGCTCCCTTTCCCCCATGAACTGGCTTTGGATCTGGATTAGCTTTGTGTTTTGGTTTTGCCAAAACCGTCCTCGTGTCTTTTGGTTTTGGATTTTTTAGAAACAATCCTAAAATATGCTAAAATCACATATTTTTGCTCTTTTTTTGTTCCTACATAATTATTAACCTCAATAACACTAATTTCAAGTCATTTGCATTCAATTATGACCACCTCACGGATCACAATATTATTTTCATACACTTTCGGACAAATACTGCAGCGACCTGGCTGGATGGTAAGCGACAGAGCAATGACACAAACACATGGCAGTTCCTAGCACATCTAGGACACATTGGCACACAGCAGTGGCAGAAAAGAAAATGGTGCAAGATGGAATTGTCCTTGGGTCCGTCCTCCCTCCCGCCCACCATTATGTTGGATCTTAAAACAATATAAAAAAATCGTGAGATCCGAGATCCGACGACGTAACTATGATGTTTCGCCTCGTTTTTGATTCTGAGGGCACGCAAAAGTAGCGTGGTACTCGGATCCCCTAAGTTCGGGTGTGTTCGGTTCTCAAGGAACCAAGCCTGAGCATCTCTACTTAGCGGAGGAGCAATAGTTTGCACAGACAGGAGGAAGTTGGGTGGAGTGAGGGGGCTTCTTGCAGAGCAGGTGCAGCGATAAACCTAGTTTTACACAGCATTTTGTGAAGCATTATTATTGAAATTATTGAATTTTTGAATGTTGCTGACATTTTCACCACATATGTGAGGTGTGCCTTCCCTAGTTAGTATTCCTTTACTTCTTTTATCTTTGAAGTACATTATTATTAAAATTAAATAAAAAGGGTTAAAAATTAAAACTAAAATATGCAGCATTTTAGGATACAAAAGGAAGTATGATTTTAAAGTATAGGATGTTATTTTAATGTGTTGATGTGACTTTGCACAGTGTTCAACCTCTCAACACACCAAGACAGTTCTAGTTTGTCGAGATTTCAAGTTAGAGTAGACATAAGCGTGCATCTTACTGTGCACACAGAATGTACACAGAATGTATTTTCCAGTGCTCATCGAGTGTACTTTATAAATGGTGCCTTTTAATTGCACTAACAAGGTGTTGCAGTAGCTGAAAGTTTCATTATTTTCTCTGTATCTTTTTGTTTTAACACGGTAGCAACATTACAGAGATTGCACTTATACCCCATTCATACTGCACCAAAATCCCGGGTTTTTGCCGGGGCGAGCTCAAACAACCCGGGTCTTGGTGCAGTATGAATTGTACAAGTCCAAAATCCCGGGTCTAAAAACCCGGGTCTTCAACCCGGGATTAATCGAGGGGTAATTCCCGGCTCGGACCCGGGTCGCCTGCACTATGAATGGTGCAACCCGGGTTTTTCAACCCAGGTTGCACAGAAAACATGCTGATTGGCTGTCTGCCTGTCTCTGGAGGATGATGTCATCGTTGGAAGCCCGTGGAACATTGTAGAAGCTTTTTAGGAGAGATGGTGGATGGTGTTCTCAAGCTAAAGCTGAAGCAGAAGCGTTTTTTTACTAAGAAAATTGCTTTTAATAGTTTACAAAAACAGTGTTTATTTACAGCAGTTATGACACACTGGAAGGAGGAAGAGGTGCGTGAGCTGCTGAATGTCAGAGGGGAGGAATAAATTAGAAGGCGAGTGACTGGGACTGTGAAGGATGCCACAGTGTACTACAACATTGCCAAAATACTCACACAGCGTGGCATAAAGAGGACACAGCAACGAGTCCTGAACAAATTGAAGTCCCTGAAGAAGCAGTACACTAAAGTCCATGACCACAACAGGCGCAAAAGTGGCGCTGAAAGAATGGACTGGCCCTTTTATGACCAGTGCAATATGGTCTTTGGACATTCTCCTCTGACAAATCCAATTGCACTGTCATCTTCTAGCAATGTGGATGCGGCTATACCAACACCACCAGTGAGCTGTCACTCACCGGACCGTGAGTGCCTAATCTCCTGTTATTAGGAACCGTGGCCGTCCGCCATCCTGATGATCTGCGCATGCGCAGCCTCTATGAACCCTTCAGACCTGTTGCTTTTAGTTAATTGGCTGATCAGGCAACACTCCCTATTTAAAGCACCTGTGGTCATTACCTCGTTGCCTGATCTTGGAGTCTCATGCCCTGTGAGTCTCTGAAGGTGTTCCTGTGTTTCTCCTCGTGTCTTCAATTCCAGCTGATTCCTCTCTATTGCATTGCCGGTTTCCAGACCGCTTCAACGTGCCGGTTTCCAGACCGCTTCAACTCTCCTGTGTTTCATCGTGACTTCAGTTCCAGCTGATTCCTGACTATTGCATTACCGGTTTCCAGACCGCTTCAACTCTCCTGTGTTTCATCGTGACTTCAGTCCCAGCTGATTCCTGACTATTGCTGTCACTCACCGGACTGTGAGTGCTACTTCTAAGGTAGCTAGGAACCGTGTCCGTCCATTATAATGAGGTACTGAGCATGTGCAGTCCCTTTTAACCTTCAGTTCTGTTCCTTTAACTTAATTGGCTGATCAGGCAACACTCCCTATATTAAGCACCTGTGGTCAATACCACATTGCCTGATCTTGGAGTCTCATTCCTCATGAGTCTCTGAAGGTGTTCCAGTGCCTACTCATGTGTTCAGCTGATGCTGATTCCTGTTTGCCATTTGTGGTTTCCAGACCACTTCTATTCCTCGTGTTCCTAGTGTCTTCAGCAGCTGATTCCTATCCGCTGCCTCCGTATATCTACAGTTACAGATTACTGCAAACTCTCCTGTGTTTCATCGTGACTCCAGCAGCTGATTCCTATCCGCTGCCTCCGTGTATCTACAGTTACAGATTACTGCAAACTCTCCTGTGTTTCATCGTGACTCCAGCAGCTGATTCCTATCCGCTGTCTCCGTATATCTACAGTTACAGATTACTTCAAACTCTCCTGTGTTACATTGCTACTGTTCCAGCTGATTCCTGTTAGCTACTTCAGCGTGTCTACAGAGTCCTGCTCATCTCAGCGCTCCAGTCTGCATTCTACCTGCCGTCAGCTGACCCGCTGCCTACTGCTTCTACAGTGTGTCCATTTGTGTCAACTTGTCAATTTGTGCATGCGGGCGGCAGTTGGAGAAGGCTGCACGTTAGATCAGCTCTGTGTCTTTCCTCCCACACAATTATCTGTCCACAATTATAAAACATCTAAAAACTTGCGAAGACAGTGGGAAATTATTGTGGGGGTACAAAGGAGTGTCATCATCACTCCAAAGACAAGGCCATACCATCTATCCCTGGCTTATCTGCATCAACTGACCTACTGTGTACCGAACCCCGGTTTGTCAGTTGGCCCTTCTCCTGCTGAATCCCTGGTTTATCTGCATCAACTGATCTACTGTGTACCGACCCGGCTTGTCAGTTAACCCTTCTCCTGCTGAATCACTGGCTTATCTGCATCAACTGATCTACTGTGTACCGACCCGGCTTGTCAGTTAAACCTTCTCCTGCTGAATCACTGGCTTATCTGCATCAACTGATCTACTGTGTACCGACCCGGCTTGTCAGTTAACCCTTCTCCTGCTGAATCACTGGCTTATCTGCATCAACTGATCTACTGTGTACCGACCCGGCTTGTCAGTTAACCCTTCTCCTGCTGAATCACTGGCTTATCTGCATCAACTGATCTACTGTGTACCGACCCGGCTTGTCAGTTAACCCTTCTCCTGTTGAATCCCTGGCTTATCTACATCAACTGATCTACTGTGTACCGACCCGGCTTGTCAATTAACCCTTCTCCTGCTGAGTCCCTGGCTTATCTGTATCAACTGATCTACTGTGTACCGACTCGGCTTGTCAATTAACCCTTCTCCTGATGAATCCCTGGCTTATCTGCACCAACTGATCTACTGTATACCGACCCGGCTTGTCAGTTAACCCTTCTCTTGCTGAATCCCTGGCTTATCTGCATCAACTGATCTACTGTGTACCGACCCGGCTTTTCAGTTAACCCTTCTCCTGCTGAATCCCTGGCTTATCTACATCAACTGATCTACTGTGTACCGACCCGGCTTGTCAATTAACCCTTCTCCTGCTGAATCTCTGGCTTATCTGCATCAACTGATCTACTGTGTACCGACCCGGCTTGTCAATTAACCCTTCTCCTGCTGAATCCCTGGCTTATCTGCACCAACTGATCTATTGTGTACCGACCCGGCTTGTCAATTAACCCTTCTCCTGCTGAGTCCCTGGCTTATCTGTATCAACTGATCTACTGTGTACCGACCCGGCTTGTCAATTAACCCTTCTGCTGAATCCCTGGCTTATCTGCACCAACTGATCTACTGTGTACCGACCCGGCTTGTCAATTAACCCTTCTCCTGCTGAATCCCTGGCTTATCTGCATCAACTGATCTACTGTGTATCGACCCGGCTTGTCAATTAACCCTTCTCCTGCTGAATCTCTGGCTTATCTGCATCAACTGATCTACTGTGTACCGACCCGGCTTGTCAATTAACCCTTCTCCTGCTGAATCCCTGGCTTAACTGCATCAACTGCATATAAAACATTATTTTATATGCCATTATTTTGTTTTTCCTGATTGTACATTTACAAGTTTCTACTTTTTACCTGTTATTATTCTACTATTTATATGCCTTTATCTTGTTTTTCCTGATTTTATATTTACCAGCAACTAGTTCTACCTGTTATTATTCTTGCCTATTTCCATTGTCCTTATTACCTCTCCTTCTATTATTCTTTGCCTTCCATGCCCTATTTGGTTATTGTCCTCCATCTTGCTATTGTCTCCCTGCTTATTCTTACCTGTTATCCGCTGTCCTTACTATCTTACTGTTCTGCTATCATTCTTACCTGTCTTTATTGTCCTTATTATCTCACTGTACTGTTGTTCCATGCCCTCCACGCCCTAATTCGTTATTATCTTCCACCTTTTCATTGTCTTCCTGCCTTTGTTCTTACCTGTTTTTCACTGTCCCCACTATCTCACTGTTCTGTTACTCTCTCTCCCTACTATGCTTCCCCGCTCTCACTCCATACCCATACTCTCCCCCCGGCCTACCTCTCCCGTTCCTCCCCGCCATCCCCCGCGCGCTGCTCATCTTGCTAACCTCATCCCCATTTCCCCCCTCTCCTCTCCCCCTTTCTTCTGTGCCCTCTGGAATGCCAGATCCGTCCGCAACAAGCTGACTGCTATCCACGACCTCTTTCTATCCAACTCCTTTAACCTTCTTGCCGTTACTGAAACCTGGCTCTCCGATTCTGATACTACTTCCCCCGCTGCCCTCTCCTATGGTGGCCTCTCCTTCACCCACTCCGCCAGGCCTGGTGCCCGCCCTGGCGGTGGAGTTGGCCTCCTCCTCTCCTCCACCTGTACTTTTCGTGTCATTCCCCCTGAACCCTCCCTCTCCTTCTCCTCTTTTGAAGCTCATTCCATCCGCCTCTTCTACCCCATCCATCTCCGCGTCACTGTCATCTACCGCCCCCCTGGCCCCACCTCCCTCTTCCTTGACAACTTTGCTAGCTGGCTTCCTCACTACCTCTCCTCCGATCTCCCCTCGATCATTCTCGGTGACTTTAATATCCCCATCGACAACCCCACCTACCCTGCTTCCAGCAAACTGCTCACCCTCTCTTCCTCCCTTGGTCTCACCCAATGGACCTCCTCCTCTACCCACTGCCTTGGTCACTCCCTTGATCTTGTCTTCTCCTACCTATGTAATCTCTCCGACTTCTCCATCTCTCCCTTTCCTCTATCCGACCACCATCTTCTCTCCTTCTCTCTCTCCTCTTCTCCTGCTCCCCTCCCCCTGCCCAAACCTACTCTGTCCATACGCAACCTCGATGCTCTTGACCCTGCCTCTCTGTCCTCCTCTCTTGATACCCTCCTTTCTCCCCTTTCCTCCCAGGCCTGCCCCAACCAGGCGGTCTCCCTCTACAATCACACCCTCACCTCCGCTCTGGACGCGGTCGCCCCTACCCACTCTGTCCACCCCCGCTGCTCCAAACCCCAACCCTGGCACTCCAAATTTACCCGCTTCCTCCAAAAATGCTCCCGTTCCGCCGAACGTCACTGGAGAAAATCCCGCTCCCTGGCTGACTTCCTCCACTTTAAATTCATCCTTTCATCCTACAGCTCTGCCCTCTCACTCGCTAAACAATCTTTCTTTAAATCCCTCATCTCTTCCCAGTCCTCTAACCCCCAACGCCTCTTTGCCACCTTCAGCACTCTCTTGGCCCCCTCCACTCACCCCACCCCCTCCTCCCTGACTGCCTCTGATTTCGCCTCCTTCTTCTCCTCTAAAATCGAGGCCATCCGACTTGAAATCTCCTCCTCCACTCTCTCTTCCACCCCTCCCACTCTTCTGTCCTCCCCCCAACCACCTTCCCCTCCACTCCTTCCGTCCCACCACCGGCGAGGAAGTCCACTCTCTCATTTTATCCTCCCCCCCCACTACCTGCCCCCTGGATCCCATCCCCTCCCACCTTCTTCGCTCCCTTTCCTCCACCACCTGCTCCCACCTCGCTCACCTCTTTAATCTCTCCCTCTCCACTGGCATCTTCCCCTCCTCCTTTAAACATGCTCTCGTATCCCCCATTCTTAAGAAACCTAATCTCGACCCCACTTCTCTCTCGAACTATCGCCCCATATCTCTTCTCCCTTTTGCCTCCAAAATTCTCGAGAGGCTCGTCTGCAGCCGTCTCACCTCCTACCTTTCTGAATACTCCCTCCTTGATCCTCTCCAGTCTGGTTTCCGCCCCCTCCACTCCACTGAAACTGCCCTGGCTAAAGTCACCAATGACCTCCTCTCTGCAAAAGCCAGGGGCCACTTCTCCCTTCTCATCCTCCTTGACCTCTCTGCAGCCTTTGACACCATTGACCACCCCCTCCTCCTTCACACCCTCCAGTCTTTCGGCCTCTCCGGCCCAGTCCTGTCCTGGTTCACCTCTTACCTTACTCACCGTTCCTTCTCTGTCACCACCTCTGGGTCTCTCTCCCCCCCATCCACCCTTCCATTCGGGGTCCCTCAGGGCTCTGTTCTGGGACCCTTACTCTTCTCTCTATACACCTCCTCCCTGGGTGAACTCATCAGCTCCTTCGGCTTCAGCTACCACCTTTACGCTGACGACACTCAACTATACCTCTCCTCTCCTGATCTCTCTCCCTCCCTCCTCTCTAGGGTGTCCGCCTGCCTCTCTGCCATCTCCTCCTGGATGTCCTCTCGATTCCTCAAACTTAACCTTGCCAAAACTGAGCTCATAGTTTTTCCTCCCTCTCATACCCCATCCCCTTCTGACCTCTCCATCACTGTCGACAACACCTCTATCTCCCCTGTCCCCCAACTTCGCTGCCTCGGTGTCATCCTCGACTCCTCTCTCTCCTTTGGCCCCCACATCCTCTCTCTTGCTAAATCCTGCCGCTTCCAGCTGCGCAACATCTCTCGCATCCGGCCCTTCCTCTCCCAAGATGCCACCAAATGCCTTATCCACTCTCTGATCATCTCCCGCCTGGACTACTGCAACCTCCTCCTCACTGGCCTCCCCCACTCTCATCTCGATCCCCTTCGATCCGTCCTTAACGCTGCAGCTAGGCTTATTTTCCTCTCTCGCCGCTCCTCTTTTGTCTCCCCCCTCTACCTAGCCCTTCACTGGCTCCCATTCCCCTTCAGAATCCTCTTTAAGCTCCTCACACTCACCTACAAGGCCCCCGCCAACTCCACTGCGCCCTACATCTCCACCCTCCTCTCTATTCATGCTCCATCCCGCCCTCTCCGTTCTGCCTCTGACCGTCGCCTCTCTTCCCCCCTTATAACCTCCTCCCACGCGCGTATCCAAAACTTCGCCCGCGCTGCCCCCCTCCACTGGAACAAGCTCCCTCCCTCCATCAGAACTTCCCCTAATCTGTCCAGCTTCAAACGGGCCCTAAAAACCCACCTTTTTCTTAAAGCCTTTCTGTCTCCCACTTAACTTCCTACCTTATCTTCTGCCTCTGTCCCCCTACTCTCCCTCTCTCCCCTGCGTCTCTCTGTCTGTCCACCCCTCCCCTTAGATTGTACGCTCCTCTGAGCAGGGCCATCTCTCCTCCTGTTTCCACCACTTCTAACTCTGCTCTCCAGCTACTTAGCCCTCCTCCTCGAGGGTCCTCCACCCCACGTCCACTCTCGCTCCCCCCTGCGGGTCTCCTTGTCTTCCGCGCCCTCCTTCTTGGGCCCCGTCGTTTGCGGATCTTCCCTCCCCCTTCCCCGCCCTCTCTAGCTGTGCATTGAGCGTACTGAGTTGCTGTGTTTACTGTACTGTGCTGTCTCCCATTGTATTGTGATTTTGTTTGTCTCTGTACGGCGCTGCGGATGCCTTGTGGCGCCTTATAAATAAATATTAATAATAATAAAAACTTGCCTGTTAGCATCGAGTCTACGCTCCTCGGCTTCCAGCTCTGCTTCATCGCTTCAACTCTCCCGTGGTCTCCTGCTATTCAATTCGATATACTACTGCTTCCTGAGTATTTGTCATCCTTGCTGGTCTACCTACAGTGCGCTGCACCTACCTGCCGCTTCCATTCTGCAAGGACTTCTCATCTCGTCTGTTCCCTGCCGCTCAGGTATCCCTGCAGCTATCTCTAACAGCCTGCTCATCTGAACCACGGTATGCATACTTCTCATTGACTGTGCTGGTGTATTGCATATCCATCTGGACTGAGTTGTTCTCCTCCGGAGTTTCCATCCTCTGAGACTATTGCTATTATAGACTGTGTTTCCTTTTGCTGGACTATTCTAGTGACTTTGTTTATCTGTGCAGTGCTGTTCATTCATTATTATTATTGTGTGCAGTTCAACGTGGGATCAAGTTCAGTGTACCCGTGTAGACTCTGCATTGCATTTATCTCCTTGTGTCCTTCCTCACATATATATTCAGTGGTACAACTTGCAGAGGCAAACCACTGATTCCTGTTTCCCTGTGTCACCAGTTGCATATATCCTCTCACATAGCAGTGGTACAACTTGCTACACGCAAACCACTGACTTCCCCGTTACCTTCACCTGGATTCCATTCCTTCACTACAGACAGCGGTACAACTTGCTAGACGCAGACCGCTGACTTCCACCTCCTTACTACTCCTGGACATTCTTCTCACTATAGCAGTGGTACAACTTGCCGTGCGCAGACCACTGACTACCCTCACGTGTCCTTGTCCATCCAGATCCTCGTGTTCAGTTACCTATTGTTTACCAGTGCTGCTAGTCATAGACTTTCTGAGCATTCTCTAACCATCTGCTGTTTCCAGTTCCATTATCACCCTGCCATCAGAGTATCATATACCAACTCTACTGCTCTGATAAGACCATCAGCGGGTGATACTGGGTAAAGACTCCTAGTGCCCGTGACAATTGCATTGCCGGTTTCCAGACCGCTTCTACTCTCCTGTGTTTCATCGTGTTTTCAGTTCCTGCTGATTTCTGCATGAATCATCATTGCTCCACTCGTGTCAAGTTCTCTGCCTGTGTGCTACACAGACACGGATTACCTCTACCACTCTCCTGTGGCCTCTACTCGTGTCGGCGTTCAGCCGCTCAGCTATCCCTGTGTTTCTCTCGTGACAGCCTGCTCAACTGAATCACGGTATGCTTACCTTCTATTGACTTTACTATTTTATTGCATATCCGCTTGGACTGTGTCCTGTTCATCTACGGAGTCCTCTATCTTAAGAAGATATAGATGCTATTGACTTTGTCTCATTTGACCTGGATCTCAGTAGTGACTTTGTATCTCTCAAGCAGTGCTTGTCATTTGCTATTGTATTGTATATACCATTTGGGATCAAGTTCCTTGTGCTCTCCGTGTTACCTTCTATGTTCCACTCATCTACACTAGTGCCTATCCTCACCTATAGCAGTGGTACAACTTGCTGAACGCAGACCACTGACTCCCAGTTTCCTATTGGCACCAGTTACAAGTTTCCTCACTATAGCAGTGGTACAACTTGCTGAACGCAGACCACTGACTCCCAGTTTCCTATTGGCACCAGTTACAAGTTTCCTCACTATAGCAGTGGTACAACTTGCTGTACGCAGACCACTGACTTCCCCGTTACCTACTTGCACCTGGAACCAGTCCCATCACTACAAGCAGTGGTACAACTTGTTGTACGCAGACCACTGACGTCACTACCTCCTATCTACTCCTGGACAATTCCTCTCACTATAGCAGTGGTACAACTTGCTGTACGCAGACCACTGACTTTCCTCACGTCTTCACGTCCATCAAGATTCTCGTGTTCATATTGTCTAATCCATAACCAGTTGCTGCTAGTCATAGACTTTCCTTTAGCATCCTCTCACCATCTGCTGATTCTCCTGTTCCGCTAGTCACCCTGCTATCAGAGGACCACTGTGTGTATACACGACTCTGGTAAGACTACATCTGGTGATATCCTGGGCAAAGACTCCTAGTGCCCGTGACAAGAGCACACAGACAAGCGAGACCGCAACGATAATAATAGAAGATTCTATTGAAGACACCCCAGAACTGGAGTGCTCTGCCACAACAGATGACAGAAACATGTCTTGGGAGGAATTGAACGATTCACAGCCATTCCCTGCTGCGCAAGTCGTTACAGAGACTTCGCAAGAAACGCAGCCAGAACCAGTGCCGGTGTCAAAGTCTATGCCAGGTCCCAGTTTACGCTCCAACAGTAAGTATCTTTAATAATCTCACATAATAACCAACCATATATACATACATTTATATCTACATAATTGGTAAAAAAAAGAACTGTATAAACAAAAGTCCCAAAAACAGAGAACTATATCAACCGAAATGCAAGCCAAATACCAAAAAATATATCTACATAACTTTAAAAAAATAAAAAAATGTTTGAACATAACTGTAAAAAAAAGAGAAGTATATCAACATAAATGCAAACCAAACACCAATGTTTCTACATAACTTTAAAAAGAGAACTATATCAACAAAAAGCCCAAAAGACAAATATAATACACTCCAAAGTATTAAAACATCTCTACGCATATGTTGCAGTGCAAAACTACTGGGCAAGAGGGCGGAGGCCTCAAGCACATATCAGCTTACAACACTGCTTTTTTGTTCTGCCACATTATATATTCTAATGTATGTTTTACTGTGTTTTTTTCTACGTACAGTTTACAACGTTCCTAAAAAACGCAAAAGGCCCAACAAAATGGACCAAGCAACTAAAACAATGACAACTGTCATGATGGATCAACTGCGGGAGATGGACAGCACCATGAGGGAACACGAGAATACACAACTGCAGCGTTTCATGGACAATGAGCGGGAACTGCAGGACTCTTTCCTCATGCAAATCATGAACATGCAGGTACGTGTGTTACGCGAAAATCGTGAGTGTATTATGGGATTCATGGACAGACTCCTCTCACGGGTGCAGGCACCTCCTCCAAGTCCTTACTATTATGACGGACATTATCATATGTACCAGCGGGGGCAACCCATGTTAGGCAACAATAACCCTCCAAACCCGGTACAGAATACACAACATGCTCAACCTATGGGTAACCCCAACATAGAATACCCACCGGGTTTTCCACTCCAAACCACTCCACCACCAGAAATGCCACAATATAGGCAATTGTAATAATCATGTTTTATGGTCAAATGTTTCACTGTTAATTGTTATCATGTATGTTACGTGTGATCTGGAATCACACCGTTAGCTTCTCATATATATATATAACGTGAAAAGCAAATTTGCACTTACTGCAAAGCGCCCAAAAGCATTTTCCACCACCATCCGAGCAGAGCTGAGGGTATGTGTAAACCGGATCTGTTCCTGAGACAGGTGATGTTGCTGAGTGAACCCCTTCATCAGCCAGCGCCTCAAAGGGTAAGCAGCATCCCCAATGATGTGTATCGGTATCTCCACACCATCAACAAATGTAGATTTCTGTAAATAAAAACATGCAGTTTCACGTCACCATGTTTAAAATATTGGTCAAATAACGCAGTACACTTGGTACTATATGGTGAAAATGCATTTTGCAATTGTTACATCTGTATATAAAAAGGGGCAGTAAATACATACAATATTGATAGCAAACAATAGTATATAAGCTTCAATTACAAAAACATCATACAACATTACACCGATATTTACCTCTCTAGGGAACAGCCAGCCATCTTGTCTTTCCTCAGCAATTTGGTAAAGGTCCGAATTTGCTAGAACTCTGGCGTCATGGGAACGTCCAGGCCACCCGATGAAAACATCTGTGAAACTAACATAAAAAAAAAACATATATAAATATGTTTTACAATACGCATTACACATGGCACAGTCACATAAAAAAACCCATAAAAAATGCTTACCAATAGTTGTGGTCAACCACAGCCTGCAGAATGATGGAATGCCAGCCTTTGCGGTTGTAGTAATCCGCATGGTTGTCTGTGGGGGCAATGATGGGGATGTGTGTCCCGTCTATGGCTCCAGCACACTGTGGAAACCCTCGCTTCAGGAATCCTGCAATTGTATCATCCAGGCGCTGACCTTGCGGTAACGAGATGAAGCGCTGATACAGGGCTTCCAGCAATGCCGTGGTGACTTCATGCACTAGAGTGCACACCGTGGATATCCCCACTCCAAACAAGCAGGAGATTGTCCGGTATTCTCCAGGGGTAGCATACCACCACAACACAATAGAAAGGCGCCTACATGGTGGAATAGGTTTCCCAAAGTTAGTGGCCTTCCTGGAAAGTGCTGGGGTAATAAGGTCCAGCACATAGTTAAATGTCCCACGTGACATTCTGAAGTGTTGCATCCACTGCTGTTCCTCAAACGCTTCCACAGTAGACCAGTAAGCTTCTCCATGGCTACGCTCTCTGGCACGCATGGTTCGGTTACTGGCAGCACTGAATCTCAAAATTGAGGCAATGCTGGCCCTGAGAAACGCTCTCCTCCTGCGCATATACAGACACCGAGTTTTCTTCTGTTGTGCCATAAACTTAGCCTTCCTCCTCCTGAACTGGGACTGTGCAAGAGTGCACAGTGTCAGCAGCTGCAGCAAACTCTCATTTGCTGCATAAAACAGCAAAAAAATACTAGTAAACATAAACTCTAGGCTACACAAAAGTGAGTCGTCGGCCATGGTGAAAAGTAATGTGGTAAACAATCACCACCCACTTTAGCATCATCTTTATGCGTCAACAAACCAGTCACCTTTCAATGACATCACCGTTTTTCAGCCAATGAAAACTGCTCTGGTGATGACTCCCACAAATTGCCAGGGCACAGACTTGTGCAGTATGAATGGGGTCAACCCGGGAAATTCCCGGATCCGAGGTGCAGTATGAATGGTGTTTCTGAGCTGGGACGCTCCGAGACCCTGCAAAAACCCGGCTTCAAAAACCCGGGATATTGCAGGGGCGGCAGTATGAAAGTGGTATTAGAAAGCAAACATAACAGAGGCTGTCCTTATTTTTTATCTCTTTCCCAACCCCTGTATTGAACACATAAATTGCATGAAAACAGGATATTACATTTCACTGTTTTTGCTTCAGGCATTTCCATGACTGCTCTAAATTAGTTTAGGTTATTATGTATTTTCTTACTTCTTAGAAACTAATGTTCATTAGCAAGCCCTGATGTTGTTTCTATAGAACACTCACTAGAAGAAGCCATTTATTCATCAAGAGTACTTTTCAAAATATGAGATCAGTATAGCATCAATAACTATATACACCTGCAGTCGACTGCTTCCTCAGCAACATACAGTTTGATTCTGGATCTTTAGTAAAGAATAGATGCAGATTAGCTCTGTGGCTTTTAAACAAATATTCCACAATCTGGCTTGCATGGATAGGAATGAATGTGTGTATTTTTATACATTTATACGCTGCATTTTTAAGATTTGGGCATGAGAGACATATTTTATTTCTAAGCATATATTTGCATAGGATTATTAATAAATTTGGTTTAAAGTTTATGCTTAATAAAAAGATCAACACATAGTAAAGAATTGATGGGAGGTATGTGATTATCTTCAACAGAAAAGCATGTTCACCTTTATAGATAAAACTCAAGAAACCTATCTATCACTGCCAGGGTAAATTCCTCCATTGACACATAGAAATCTATGTGGCTAAAGCACTCCTTTATGAGGTGGGGTTTCCAGTTACTGGGATAAGAGCCTTAACGGTATTATTTAAATGTTTGAAAAGGGACTTCTTGGAATCGGAGAGGGAAGAACTAGGAAGAGAAAATAGCCAAAAGTGTGGGTCTTCTGGAACCTCTTATCCCGTTACCTACCTTGAGAGATTAAACACTGATTAAACACTGATTGCCAATATGCATTGAGTTTGGGGCACACCCACGATATAGGAATGAACGTTCCCATACATTATTTGCACCTCAAGTAGGAAGTAGAAATAGCAGGTGAAAATTTATGAAGCTGACTAGGCATAATTTTGAATTGTGTATCCACAATTGAGATACTGACTGAACACACATGGGTAGTTTGGAATATTTTCATCCACTTATTGTCCATCAATGGTCTGGGCAAATCTCTAGTCCAAGCATTGACAATTTGGGTGTGGAGCAAGATAGGTCATCCAGGAGGAATTTATAAAGACTAGCGATGGAATGCCTCTGGACCGGAGCAGTCATTACATAAGGACCCAAAGCATGTGAGGTCTTTTTTGACTTGTGCTAAGCGGCTCGAAGATGACATGAAATGTCATATTTGAAGTTAGACTCAATGTCCTTGAGAAGTGAATGTAAACGCCTCTTGAATTTCAGAAAATGAGCGTATGCCCCCTTTACCAACCAAGTGACCTGCATGTCTCAATGCTGCCTTCTAACAGGCCTCCAATGGGTGTGAGATTTTGTGTAGTTTAGAGAGCCAGGGTAAAATATGGACAGTTGTTTGAGTTTTGTATGCATTGCTATGCATCCCCCAATTGAGACAAATCCAGGTGTGTTGCCGTTATTTGAAAAGGGAATGAGATCACAACCAGGCAATTATAAGCTTGCAAGCCTGACATCAATAGTGAGGAAACTACTGGAAGGTATAGTATTTAGGATTACTTCATGCACAATAAGATTATTAGTGAGAATCAGCATGGATTTGAGAGGGATAGGTCATGTCAAACCTAATTCATTGCTACGAGGCAGTTAGTGAGAACTTAGACTATGGTAGTAAAGTAAATGTGATCTACTTAGATTTTGCTAAGGCCTTTAATACACTACCACACAAAAAGTTGGTTTACATAATAAGGGAACTGGTTCTAGAAAACAACATTTGTACTTGAGTCAAAAACTAGTTAGAGAAAAAGGAACAGAGAGTTGTGATAAATGGAACATTTTCTAATTGGTCAAAATTTGGTGTTCCTCAAGGTTCTGTGCTGGGGCCACTCCTTTTTATATATAATATATATTTATTAATGACCCTGGAGATGGTTTAGAGAGCAAAGTTTTCAGTTTTGCAGATTGTGTGGCCAAATGGAAGATGAAGTTTAACATAGATAAATGTAAGGTTATGTATCGGGGTCAAAAAGTAGCATGCAATCTATGAATTAAATGGGATAAGGGGAATCTATAATGGAAAAAGATTTGAGAGTGCTCATAGAAAGTAAACTTAGCAATAGTGCTTAATGTCAAGCAGCAGCTGCAAGGGCCAATAAAGCATTGGCATGCATAAAAAAGGGGCATAGATGCAAGAGAAGTCTGTAATTTTGTCACTATTTAAATTGTTGGTAAGAGATCATTTTGAATGCAGAGTATGCACCAATCTATAAAATGACATTTGGAACTAGAAAGGGCTCAGAGAACAGAGACAGAATTGATAAAGGGTATAGAGTCATTAAGTTATGAGGAAAGGTTAGCCAGTTTAGGCATATTTACTTTAGAAAAGAGGTAACTAAAAGGGGATATGATTACTATGTACAAGTACATTAAAGGTCAATATAGAGAACTTTCATGGGTACTTATTACACCAAGGACTGTACACAGGACACCCCCTAAGGTTAGAGGAGAGGAAGTTTCCCAACCAGCAAAGGAAGGGGTTCTTTACAGTAAGGAAGATTCAATTGATATGTTTAAGAAAGGGTTAGACTTTTTGTTTGTCTTTAGTACAGTGCCTGCTACAGAAATGCCTGTTATCACTACTATCCTATATAGCTTAGTGTAAAAAAATAAATAAAGATCACATTAATTAGCAGAAGAGGGTATCTGGGGTTACGACCGTTATCTAAAATGAAGGATAGTAGTGGGTCCAGGGAGAAATAGGACTGCAATATTGGGTCAGTAGGGATTTTTTTCATTTTCTTGATTTAAACAGATTGGCGGTTGCTTCACCTGGATCAATTTTAAATATAAGAGAAGGATCGCAGGAGATCCAAAATAGGATGAACTTGATGGACTGGTGTCTTTTTTCAGCCTCATCAACTATGTTACTATGTAAATTCTTCTAAGCATTATTGCTTTTTAATATAATGAAAAAGGGGTAACAGTAATCCTCCTCTATCCTTGCGTCTATATAACAAATCGTGCATACACCTGGGTCTCTTCCCTCCCCAGACAATGCCACGGACCATGTTTTGTAAATCTGTCAGAAATGTTTAGGGAATTGTAATTGGGACTGCCTGCATGATGTCAAAGAATCCTGGGGAAAATATTCATTTTTACAATATTAACTCTACCCAACCATGAAGATGCCGATATTTTATAAATTTATCCACAAGATTTGGCAGTGTTGTAGTGGCTCAGGTTGTAATGGCAAGAAGGTCATCTGCTAACGATGCTAATTTAAATTCCTCTGAACCCAAGTGCAGGCCATTAATGTCAGCTTAAAAATGAATGTATCTGGCAAGGGCTTTCATATATCATACAAAAATCAAATGGATTTGGTCCGAAAGATCACCATTGATCCTGATTCTAGCAGACGGAGATCCAGAAGAACCCAATCCCATGAGCTCTAATTCCTCAGTCATGAATTTACAGTCCAACGGATCAGAGGTCTTTTCTCAGAGTAGGGCCTGGGCCTTATTATCCAGGATATGTTGAATAAAATCTATGACCTTTGTGGTGTTGTCACAGGCTTTGTGACTTTAGACCAATGTTTCCCAACTCCAGTCCTCAGGGACCCCTAACAGTACAGATTTTCCAGGTCACAAGTGAAATAATTAGTACCACCTGTGGATCTTTCAAAATGTGTCAGTTAGTAATGAATACACCTGTGCTCCAGCAAAGAGATATGGAAAACCTGCACTGTTAGTGGTCCCTGAGGACTGGAGTTGGGAAACACTGCTTTAGACAAAGCCCACCTGATCATTGTGAACAATGTCTATCAGGAAGGGTTTAAGTCTGTTGGCAATTAATTTCACATAAAGCTTAATAATGGTATTAAGCAAAGATATGGGTCTGTAACTAAAACACTCAGGGCTAGATTTACTAAACTGCCGGTTTGAAAAAGTGGAGATGTTGCCTATAGCAGCCAATCAGATTCTAGTTGCCATTTTGTAGAATGTACTAAACAAATGATAGCTAAAATCTAATTGTTTTCTATAGGCAACATCTTCACTTTTTCAAACCCCGCAGTTTAGTAAATATACCCGTGAGAGGGGTCCTTCTTTTCCTTTGGGATCACAGTAATATGTGCTTCCAAGGTTTGCTTAGAAAAATGAGACTACTTTGAGATATCATTGAAAGCTTGGGGCATGAGAGGTGTTCATTTTGTCTTTAAATGTTCTATAATAGGTGATGGAGAATTCACCAGGACCATCTGCTGATATCTTAGGGGAGTCACTATCATTAAGATATTGAATTATGTTATGTTTCTTATATTGTAGGTCTTCATGAGTGAGAGGGGCTTAAATATTATATAGCTTTGTGTAATATGAATGGAGGCCCTGGTAATTTCTCACTCCCAGATAACTTACTCCATCTGTTGTATCTTTAATCGACTGGATATATGTTATGGATCTGTGGGCTCCAAGGGATCTAGCTAACATTTTACCAGGTATATTCCCCTCTCGGAAATATCTATTCCTACATGGCAAAGGCTTATTTTGTCCCGTCATCCTATAATTTATTCAAACTGCCCTTGTCTCCGTCAATTCCTCATATGCTAACTGGGACATAGTGCTCTTATGAGCCATTTCAATATTTTTAATATTGAGGAGCAAAGCCTCTTTCTGGGCATCAGTTAGTAAATGAAGGTGTCTGTGTCCTATAGATAAATAATCAATCCTGCTATATGTGGAGTTTACCTGTGAAAAGCATGTGCAATCTTTAACATCCAGGTGAGTGAGTCTCCAAGTATCATTCAGCTGGTAGTCATGGAACACCGGTCTTATCCTTCTACCATCCCTTTGCGATACTCTATTCACTGAACTTGAGTCCATAAGAAAGTAAAAAAAAAAAAATTAAATATCCTTCTATAACCAAGATGCCTTTCTGCTGTAGAGCAATCTGATCTAACATCTAGGTTATGAAAGAAGGTTGACGATGATTTGATGGATATAGTTTGGCAAAGGTGTGCAATTGATTAAATGATGTTCCCTTTCCATGCTGAACAGATACAATGAGTTTGAGCTGCTTACAAAAAAAATTGCCACCACTTTTGATTTGTCTCCAGGATTATTATTGCAGTATAGCTGGGGGCAATAATAGCTAACAAATGAGTTACCTGGGCAAAGGCTATAGCAATCTTTTCCATGTATAGGGTATATAATAATTAGGAATGTTTATCAGGAATATTTAACCCTTTGTATTAATAGATATGATCTTTAACTTATCTATTGTAGATGCCATCATGGGGGTGGCAAGGGTTCAGATGTTCACTGCTCTCTGGCGTCTGAAGATAGTGAGGCTTCCTGCTTCTACAAATGAATAATCAAACTTTGTGGCTCTGGGGATAAAAAAAACTTTTCTCACCTCTCTGCTGAGCACTTTTGAACATAATAACTCTTCCTTCACATACAGAAGGATTTTTGTTGTATATTCCAATCCTCAAACCAGAAAGACAATGCACATTCCCACATTCACTACTCCTATATACTCCCTATTTCTGTCTTCTTGATGCGCCAGCATTTCCTTTTTTTTTTTGCTATTGTACTATAGAGGGAGGGATACCTCACACTTTCCTGAGCAGCATCCCCACTTCCCACCTATATTACACGTACAGCAGTGCAGCAAGTTGTTACGTGCTACTTTCAGCTTTTAATTTAATGTTTGAGCTTGAAGCAGGGAGTGAGGCCTATTTATTAAACGTGAGTGTTATTGATTTAATGGGGCTGATTTGGGAGAGGGAGGCTTAGAGGGCTCACTTATTGCTAGACCTTCCATGTACCTATCCAATTTCCAAGCAGGGCACCTCCATTCCAGGATTCAGACAAGCAGCAACTAAGTTTAAAACTTAAGAAGCCACAGGTAATGAAATGAGCAAGAACAGGTAGGAGAGTTCATTATTATTATTAATCTTTATTTATAGGGCACTACACAGTTTCCACAGCACCGTACAAAAAACACAGTGGACCATACATGGTAAAACAGTACAATAATAAGCAAAAAATACCAGGAATTCAAAAGCTCCAAATAAGGATTGCACAGTGAAGTTGGAGCAGAAGAATAGGCAGAGAGACATGTGGGAAGAAGGCCCTGCTCGTAAGAGCTTACATCCTATAGGGAAGGTAACCAGATAGGAGGCACAATGGTGAGTCAGAGGGGATCAATCACAAGTGAGTGAGTAGCAGGACAGGGGGAGAGAGAGGAGATCGAGCATGGAGAAAAGGTTAGGTGAATGAATCAATGACTTTGAGGAACAGATGAGTTTTGAGTATCCGATTGAAGGTGCACAAATAAGGGGACAGTTGGATGGAGTGTGAAAGGTCATTCCAATGGAGGGGAGCAGCCCGGGAGAAATCTTAGATTTTGAAATGGGATGAGTGTAGGAGAAGTGACAGTCATTGGCCAATGGCAGGGAATGGGTTAGAGCAGGCCTGTCCAACCTGCGGCCCTCCAGGTGTTGTGAAACTACAAGCCCCAGCATGCTTTGCCAGTAGACAACCTGTTCATAGCTGGAAGGGCATGCTGGGACTTGTAGTTTCAAAACATCTGGAGGGCCGCAGGCTGTACAAGCCTGGGTTAGAGGGTAAATGGAGAAGAGATTGGAGATGTATGGGGTAGTGGAGTGGGAGAGGGCCTTGTGAGGGTGAGGAGTTTGAAAAGGATTCTGTAGAGGAAGGGGAGCCAGTGTAAGGCAAGGCAGAGAGGGGAGTCAGAAGAGGATTGGCGGGATAAGAGAAGTCTTGCAGCCGCGTGGAGTATAGACCTGAGGGGAGGCAAGGTGGAAGAGGGGGTAGCCAGCAATGAAAAGGTTACAGTATTCAAGACGGGAAATTATAACTTCATGGATAATGGTTTTAGTGGCATCCTGAGATGATAGGAAGGGCCAGATGAGGGAGATGTTACAGACTTGGATTGGGAGAGAGATTGAATGTGGGGGAACAATCTGTCACCGATCCTGATTCTTGTAGAGAAGTCCTGCACTTAATAATAAATGATAAATATTGCATTTGTATTTATCCTTGATAAACATCTAAGGAGGGATCAAAATGGAAGGTTAAAGAAAAAATGTCTCTATATTTTTTGGGTTTTGCGCGTTGTACCTGCAGTTAATTACAGTGCACTTTAACTGTCATCCTTCAGCTGTAGTCACAATCTATTTGTCTATATATATTTGTTTACATTTAATATTTATTCTTTTTTTTCAATATCTAATAATATTTATTTTTAAATGATTAATTTATTTTGTATTATTATTTTAATGTTTTTTTTAATTTGTATCTGTATTTCTGTTTTAACTTTATTTGTAGTATTATTACTACTATTATTATACCTTTATCATATTCATCATGCTCCTCCTATTGACCCCAACACTAGAAAACACCTTGCTCTCCCACATCATCCATACCAACATTGGCAACATCATGGTGTTGGATGCATGGGACACAAAAAGTGAGCATACACATCCATTGCCAAACAAGGGTCTCATGACATCCATGCCAGATGCCCCCATGGATGCACATGGAGACATAGAAGAGATGTGTGTACATCTTGAGCCCAGTCAGGTGACTTATATACAATATGTCACCTGTATCAAATCTTTCCTCGATATAGTCTCTCACTATTTGTGCATACAATTGGCACAGATGTGAACTCATCACAATTAAAATAAACTTAGCATATCCCATTATGGTATAATACAACCTGTACCAAGTAATAAAAACACATGAGGTAATAGATATTGTGCATTTTTGCAGCCCTACTCATATAAAGCGATGATTTGGTATCAACATTTTTTGGGAATTACAATAACATTGCATACCAACACCCAAATATTTAGAATGTTTATTTTATATTTACATTATTATTTATATTGTATTTATAACTTTTTATATTTATTTATTTATATTTATTGATACTCATTTCTTGTTTAATCGCTTGTTCATATAATTTTATTATTTATTATTATTATTTATTATTTATTACTTTATTTTTCTAGTAATGCATTAATTTATCTATCTACTCTCATTTATTTAGTACTAACTAATATTCTTATTTATTCATCACACCACCCAGTGCTTCACCCATTGTGTCACGACACCAAACAGGTTTATGAGTAGTTGTTCACTGTCTCAGCCACTCTTTGGATGATTGCTCATATTAAAGAGTCACACCAGCAGAAAACCCCAATGTAAAATGCTCAATAGCAAATAGACAACAATCCCACATGTTCAAGCACCTGTTCAACACGGATGGTAACTCATTGGGAGCCCTAGTTATACACACTCATAAAAGGATAACAATGTCCTATGGTGGGAGAATATTCACATTTAACTTTCTCAAATGTCTGATATGTGATTTCTTAAAAGCCTTTAGTTTGTTGGATGACACTTTATTCATTACATACAAGACATACAAGACATCCATACCTACAATCACTGCTGTGTGTTTCAAGACAGCCTAGTCCCCCTCTCAAAAACATGGGATCTTGCCAGAACCTGTTCAAGAGCCATCTCCTTATCTTAAATGAACCCCAGCTCTTTTACTTAAGTTGGACAGAATTGTACTTTTTTCCAGGCGTCAGTACTTAAAACCTCACTTTGTAAGCATAAAACTCGTCAGAACAGAATATACTGCATTGAATTAAGAGTCCCAAATATAGTTTCTAATTGCTATGCTTGTCTCATTTTTAATATTAATATTAATATTGAATGGTAGTAGTATTATCTTTTATTTATAAAGCTTCAAACATAACACAACTCTGTGCATAGAGGGACACAAACAAATTGCCTACAATGACATGAAAAAGAAGCTAAAGTTAGCCCTGTCCAAAAGAGCTTACAATTTTACAATCTTTTTTAGACATTATGGGAGTCCAGCTCACCCCCCAAAAGATCATCATATTCACCTAGAAAAGTTTGTTTAAAGGTCTTATGAACATTTTATTAGATATGGAAGAGATAACAAGCTTTAAAACATTTGTTTTGGAACGCATGACATTCGCATTAACAAAGATTTTTTTGGGGTTTGAAGATAAAATCTCCCTACAGGTGCGAGGCACAGCTAATGGTGCCGCTTGTGCCCCAACATATGCAAATATATATTGGGGGCAATGGGAGCAGGAAAAGGTCTTATCTCAGGAAAATGAGGATACAAGCACTAAATACCTTACACTTTAACTTTGTTTCATAGATGACATAATAATTTTAAGGGAAGGGACTAGAGAGAGATCTGAAGAGTTAAAAAAACTGAACAACAATTATTTGAATCTAAGACTTAAAATTTAAAATGAGTCAAAACATTCATTGCATGATCTCAAAATTATAGTAAAAGAAGATAGTAAGGGAAATACTCAAAGGGGAGTTCTTAAGGCTAAGAAAAAATTGCTCAGAGTATAAACAATTCTCAAAAAGAGCAACAGAATTAACAAATAGATTACTGGAGGGGGGTTACAGTAAAAGAAAGCAAGACTTGTCTCTCTCTACCTTTCCCCAGGAAAGGTAGAAAGTAAATTTAGATTTATTGGTCATTTTGTAATGAATGGAGGGGGGTAAAGCAGATAATACAGAAACACTGGTCGGTGCTCTTACTGTACAAGGACAAAGGAAGACCAAATTTATTAATGAGCTGGAGATGCTTTCTGAATATAAGGCATATGGTAGCACACAGTCACTACACAACAAAAAAACATAGTAAAGGTTCCAATAAATGTGTTAAAAGCAATACATGCTAGTTTATGATCCACATTCTGACAGTTGAAGATCAATGTGACTGGAATTATGATTTATTTACATATCATACTGCAGGTGTCTTTTATTTTATTGTATGCTCATGTAGAAAGAGATATGTAATGATGACTGTAAGACCATAAAAGGCACAATGCATACTGGAGCATGCTGACATTGGTCGCAAGGTTCTCACAGTCTCACAGGATTTTATGCATGAGTGTACTCATGATCAGAATGGAATAACACAGTACACAAATACACCTTGAAAATAAAGATTTAATAACTAATACATGTCTTATTAAAGGATTAATACAGAGGATTGATCACACTGCATTTTGGGATAGGATAATAGCACAATAAAAAAATACAAACAGCTTCAATAGGAACTGTTCTATATATTTACTGTAGAGATGTATGGCGATGCAAAATATAAGTGAATGGCAGTATAAAATGTTTGAAACCATATAATGAATGTTAAGTGTTATAGTATAAAAATTACCTGTCAGCATTAGCGTTACCAACATAAAGTTGATGCAGCTAGAGAATGAGCTAATATCTATCAGTGCAATAAAACAAAGAAATGCTGGATAGGTTTCCTGGCAATGCATCAACTAATAGAAGTCTCAAATTGTGCATAACTTAACATCAATGGAAATATTGATGTCCTGATTGGCTGGATCAGCAGTCACTCAATAGTAATAATGAATGAATGCATTTATAAATTGCTCATTCCAAGATAAAGATTTCACCCTTGAGTAAGCTAAATGAGAGAAACATGTGATGACACACACTGTGTGCATATATCCAAACTATATAGCCTCCTAGATTTAATAATTAGATTTTTCCACTGAATAATATTAGTACTGTAAATTACAGGCAAGGTAACAATAAAAGTGATATAGAAGGAAGGTGGATAGATAGGATAGCTGTTGAGGGCACAACTGTGGCCAAGGATTTGTGGAGAGAAACAAACCACACAGAAATTGAATGAAAGTGATTGGTCACTATAACTATAATGATGTAAACTATCACATAATAACCAGCAACTGCTGCGCATCACAACTCACCACAATCCACACTTGTATGGGCAGATATGAAATAAGGAATCTGATAAAACAATGAACAAACACAAGTGCTCTCATTGAGGCAAAATAAACATTTAAGTTATGAATGTATTTATAATAAAGTTATCATTGTGGTCCTCTAAGCTTCCATGATCGACAAAGTATACTATGTGATGAAATAATCATAAAGAAATAATTGGAAACTACCTATATTGAGACCTATAGCCAAAGCTTAATTTTATATAAGAAAACCATTTGAAAAAATAAGACACATCATGGAATCATGATGTAAGAATAATAATTAATGTTGGATAGAAAAATCAATGGGACCGGTTGTTGAGGTCTTAAATGAGTTTAATTAAAGGACATTTCACAATACATGTTGAGTCACAAGTTGAGGTTTTATGTTTTGCAAATCCATGGTTGTAAGGTCAGAATCTCAAATCTATTTTAAATTTAATACAAATAAAATTAAGTTTCAGTTAACAATTTTGATCCAAATCCAAGAGTGCCCCAATCAGAATACTTTGTTCTCTTCTGTTTCATGAGATATTCTGAGGAGAACCACCTAGTAGAGAAAGTAAGTAGAACAAATTAGAAGGAATACAATAACACACCAAATAATGTACATGGATTGCATATCACTAGGAAGGATTTGGGATGGTCTTTAATGCGAATACTTTGTGCGTTTTGGTCTTGAAAAGTCATGTAAGTTGTGTGTAATTCAACACATGTAAAAGATCAGTAGACTTTTCAAGTGTGATCTGTGTTGTATCTGGTAGATGTAGAAAGGGTCTCAGATCAGAATTTTCCAAGGGCCTCTAGCTATGCCACAGTTTGTCCACTATACAGATAATTTCAACTTTTTCTGGCACCAGGACCACTCACTATTGTCCTATAATACCACCATTTATCACAACAACAGTGATGATAGAATAAAAAAAGATGCAAGAGTAATTCAGGTCATAATAAAGGGAATACTACCTATGGTTTATGAACAGCATATTATTGTATTTATTACATTATATAATGTATGCACTTTTATATTTCTATGTGAGCTCTATGTGAAAAAAATATGTTTTCATAGTCTATACTGCACGCGTGAAATGTAATAAACTGCTACAGTAATTGTTCTTAAAATGACTTTTTTTTATAATGAATGCACATAATTATATTACCTATAACCAGACATTCATATTCAATGCTTATAATTACATTGTTATCATTCAGACAGATGTTGCCATTATGTTTTACAAGTTTTACTACCTTAGACATAGAGACAGAATTTCTAAGCAATGCTCTACTGTGAGCAATGGTGCTCATTATTAGTCTGTTCAAAGGCTTTGTCATATGTATTGTTTTAATAACCACAAAAGAAAAGACAAGAGGACAGAGCTATACAATGGAAACTATTAAAAGCCTAAATGCATAACTAAAGTGACTAGGTCAATTGCGAAATGTACTGACTCATTGAATTGGCTTAAAAAAGGAACTTTTAATATACAACATAATCATAAATGGAAATAATCAATCAACTCTAAATAATATATAATTAACAAAACGTAAAAATTTAATAACAGGTTTATCACATAGACAAATCTGCTATAAGACATGCACAAAAGTAATACAAAATAGTACTTAAAATAAGACACTAATCACTGCAGTTAGATTTTCGCAGTTGTGTCACTGTGTGCATCTGACAATTGCACAATCGGAGAAGCATACATACATTCATATTGTGAACGGTACTTATGTGACATGTACTCTTCTTGTGTAAGCTGGCCATTTGCACTTGGAAAGTTACCTTTCAACTGAAATTATACTGGTATGCTAATGCTATTATTACTAGCTGTGTGTGAATATATATATATATATATATATATATATATATATATATATATATATATATATTTATATATTGTGGCAAAGAGGTCAGCGTCTCCAAGGTTATCGACACTAAGGGGAAGGGTATGTGCAAAGAGGCATATTTGTCACAGTTCCCCTATAAGAAAATAGGTAAAAACACAGCTAGTCCGCAGCAGCAGGCTGCAGACAGAGTTGAATGTTCCCTGGGATCCTCTCTCAGCACATATACACACAGGTGTTCCACATGGGTGAATTGGCTTGTTTTGCTGTGATTTGTTTGTAGTGCTTGGGTGGAGGATAAAGACACTGTTTGTATTGGTGGGCAGGACCACCAATGCCAGTAAGTGGCCGGCTAGTACTCAGGGAACTAATGTTTAGCCAGATGTAGATGGTGGGAGATTTTGTGATACTTTTGCTAGATATGACTGTTATACCATTGCTGAAACTGTTTAGCCATCCTGACAACTGCAAATAAACAGTGAAATGTTTCAGCAAACCTTTGTGAGATTCCAGTGAATGCCATACTTTATTACATGTGGTGTCATAGTGGGATGTGTAGGATACAGCCGTCCTCCCAGCCTCCAGACGCAAAGCTGGTGAATGGAGTCTGTTAAAAACCCCTATAATGCATTAAATTGTTGTAATGCTTTGTTTCAAATGTTGTTACTGTGAAGAGGCAAACCTGTGTACTGGGAACTGATTTGCAGCTGTTTTTGTTGCAAAAGAAAGCAAAAGTTTAAACACTGCTGGTCATTGTAGTGCCACACTTGTTAAAGGTTCAAACTGTGAGTTGGGTGTGGTCTCCAAAAAAATGTTAATAATTTTTTTTAGTTTGTTCCTTTGCTATTTACCAGTGAAGGTTTCTAAAGCACATGTAGGCTTTGGAAAAAAAAGGGATTTAAAAAAACAAACAAAAGCAAATTTATTTATTTTCTGGTAAATGTAGTGCCACACCTTTTGGGTCACTTAGTTGTGAATTGGGTGTGGTCCAGAAAGTTTTGATGCTTACCTGAATGCTGAGAGAAGGTAGGTTTCATTTCCCAGCACAAACTCCTGTGGGAATGGAAGACATTTTAAGAACCCTAGTGAATGTGCCCGCAGTGCCCAGCTTCTTCGTGAGGAGATCGCTCAGGGGAGATGGGACAGGGAGACTCCAGCTACCCCCACGCTACAGAAATTAACTTCTGATGATGACGTGGAAGCATATCTAACAGCCTTTGAGCGTCCCACCACCCGAGCCAAGTGGCCACCTGGGACTTGGTCCGAACATCTGGCTCCCTATCTTTCAGGAGAAGCACAGCGCACCTATATAGACCTAGATGAGGACCAGGCTGACGTTTATCAGTGACTGAAAGCCACCATCTTAGTGAGGGTTGGAGTCACCAGAGCAGGTCCAACGATATCATGACTGGAGACTCTCCAAAGATTTACCGGTTCAGGCTCAGCTTGCTGAATTTGGTAGAACACTAAAGAAGTGGTTGCAGCCAGAAAAGAACACTGCGGGCAGAGTGAAATTCTGGCCATTGACCATTGTATCCGGGGTATGGACTGAGAGCTCCAAAGGTGGCCACTGCAGGCGGACCCTCAGTCGTATGAAGAATTGGCTGCTGTAGGGGAGAGATACAGTCCCTTGCAGCATATGCTCAAACTTCCGTTCCCCTCTCCAAAGTTTGTGCCTCAGTCAAAATCTGGCATATGGAACAGTGGACCGGATGTTGGTGAGGAGAGATTGCCTAATAAAAAGACAGCCAAACCTGCATTAAGTCCAATCTGCGTTGAGTGCAAAGAGCCTGGACATTTGAGGGCTAAGTGCCTAACGTTAGTAGATACTATGGATTGTTCACTAGCGCACACACAACTAACCTATCTGACCTGCTGTACAATGAGTTTGGTTACCGTGAAGTCCTTGTTCCGCGTGACTGTGTTTGTGAATCACCATCTGGTGCAGGGGTCTGGTAGATTCTGGTAGTGAACTCCATGAGCGAATCCAGCCGTACACGTCTGCAATTGAAGCACTGGTCGAAAGTCCAGCCTTGATGGAGGAGCTTGAGGGAACAGAAAATGGAAAGTGCCATGATTTACCACAAAACCTGAACCAGACAGTTCTAAGTTTCCCATTTTGACACATATCTGATGCCCCGAATTGATGAATTGGTGGAAACCTTAGCCAATAGTCGGTACCTCACAACATTAGATATAACCAAAGGCTACTTGCAAATTCCCCTTACGCCATCTGTCAAGGTTAAGACAGCCTTTTCAACCCTAGATGGGTTATTCCAGTACAAAGTTCTGAATTTCAGGCTACATGGGGCTCCCACCACCTTCCAAATGAATTGTCTCTTAAAACCACACCAGGAATATGCAGATGCATACTTAGATGATATAGTCATCCACTCCTAGGACTGAGAGACACATCTACCCAAAGTGGAGGCAGTATTAGCCTCACCCAGGGAGGCGGGTCTAGCCGCCAATCCGGAGAAATGTGCATTGGCCATGCGTGAGGCCAAATACTTGGGGTATGTTGTGGGACAAGGTCAGATATCAAACCCCAAGTTGACAAAGTAAAGGCTGTCAGAGATTGGCCCAAGCCTGTGCGGAAGACCCAGCTGAGAACCTTTCTGGATCTAGTTGGGTACTATCGCCGGTTTATGGCTAATTTTGCCACTAGGGCTGCTCCTTATACCGAGCTCCTAAAAAAGCTTGTCCAGACATGTTTGTCTGGTCGGAAGCAGCGGAGGCTGCTTGGCGGGATCTGCGAGTGGCTCTGTGTTAGGCACCAATACTCCAAGCACCAGATTTCAGCAAGAGATTATATCTCCAAACCGATGCTTCCGGAGTAGGTTTGGGTACTATGCTCTCACAGAGGTTTGATGGGACAGAGAAACCCATCCTCTATCTGAGCCGCAAACTTCTGCCCAGGGAGAAGAAATACTCCACGGTGGAACAGGAGTGCCTAGCCATCAAATGGGCCACCGAGGCTCTAAGGTACTACCTCCTGGGTAGAGAATTCACCTTGGTCACTGACCATGCACCACTGAAGTGGATGCATAGAAAGAAGAAAGTGAATACCCGGGTAACTAGGTGGTTCTTAGCACTGCAGCCCTACCACTTCACAGTGGAGCATAGGCCAGGGAGTCTGCACAAAAATGCAGTGGCAGTGTCAGCGCCGCCAAGGTTGTCGACGCTAAGTGGAAGGGTATGTGGCAAAGAGGCATATTTGTCACAGTTCCCCTATAAGAAAATAGGTAAAAACACAGCTAGTCTGCAGAATAAAGACACTGTTTGTATTTGTGGGCAGCACCACCAATGCCAGTAAGTGGCCGGCTAGCAGTCAGGGAACTAATGTTTAGCCAGATGTAGGTGGTGGGAGATTTTGTGATACCTTTGCTGGATATGACTGCTGTACCATCGCTGAAACTATTTAGCCATTCTGACAACTGCTAATAAACAGTGAAATGGTTCAGCAAACCTGTGTGAGATTCCAGTGATTGCTGTACTTTATCACAATATGTATATATATGTATGTATATATATATATATATATATATATATATATATATATATATATATATATATATATATCCAGTACCTGGAGAAAGAATTAGAACTGATGATATACAGGGGTCCAATGTTTCTGAAAATTGTAAAAGATCTGACTACAGGTCACATACAGTAGATTTTCAGTAGATACAGCAGATGTACAGTAGAAAACAAATGGGTATTTGGAAAAAGCCTGAGCATGCCGACTGTCACTAAAGCCAGATAGTGGGAATGGTCTTGATCTCTGCTTGATTGACAGTTTACCCCCAGAGAGGTGCGGATTCTAACGGAGGAGAGGTATTGACCAGTGATTCCCACAAGGGAATATGGTCTTAGCTGCTCTCAACTGCAGGTCGAGGTCCTCTAGAGGGCGCAGAGCAGATAATTTGGAGAACCACAAAGTAGCTGTAAGGCGGAATGGAATGTAGTCTCAGGTATATGAAAATTCAGGAACTGGACAGATGCTGTGCGATGATCAGCAGTATGGCCACGAGTCTTGACAGTGGACTAGGCTGAGCAGGTAGTTCTGTGAAGCGATGAGCTGCCGGACACAGAAGGACCAGAATATACACTAGTGTAGAAATTCAGGAACAGGACAGATGTTGATCGATGCAGTATAGTCACAGGTCTTAGCAGGATAAGCTGAACGATGATGCTGTGAAGCGATGAGCTTCAGGAGTGAGAAGGACTGAGGTATATGCTAGTGTAGTAGTTCAGGAATAGGACAGAGGTTGAGCGATGCAGCATAGTCACAGGTCTTAGCAGAATAAGCTGAATAATGATGCTGTGAAGCAATGAGCTACAGGACTTAGAAGGACTGAGGTATATGCTAGTGTAGTATTTCAGAAACAGGATAAATGCTGAGCAAAGCCCAATAGTCACAGGTCTTGGCAGCGGGTTATGCTGAACAGGAATAGCTGTGAAGTGGTGAGCTGCGGAGAGTAGAATTGCTGAGATCCACACAGGTACTATAGCTCTGGAAAAGGACAGATGATGAGCACTGCTCTGCAGTGAGGCCACAGGTCTTGACTGTGGAATAAGTTGGACAGGTAATGCTGTGAAACGATGAACTGCAGAGAGCTGAAGCACTGAGATCCACACAGGTATTATAACTCTGTAACAGGACCGTTAACGAGTGAAGCTGCAACCGATGAAGGAACGGCCTAACCCACAAAGTCAGGAACAGAGGGAAGTATAAGCACGAACAGGAGTCAGAGGTGATACTTCCTATTAGGCAGGGAGACCTGATGATCTGACACCCATAGAAAGAGGAGGACCTTGCTGGGAACTGGCTGGTGATCATCCAATCACCGCAAAGCAGAAGTTTTAAAGGTTCCCGGGGTTGCGCATGTACAGAATACTTGGCAAGATGGTGTCCAAGCATAGAGTTATACAACAGATAGCAGTAACCAAGGGAAACCAATGTACATAAGGGTCAGAATGGAACTAAACCGATGAGATGTGTGATACCGACGTTAGCTGACGTGTTTTGACCCGTTTATTTGTAGTCCATGTGATTTCGGAATCACATGGACTATAAGCATGGAATATATACTGCATGAACGGTGGTCCACTGCACATTGCGCATAGGATCTGTCTCTCCATCAGTGGAAGATCTAAATTTCAGTTAAGTACCGCTGGGCCTATCTATTTTAAAGTGGGAAGCATTGTTTAATATTCAATCATATCTCTTGCCCTAAAGCTAAAATATGAACTGAATTACCCCATTATTAAAAGAAGATTTGCACTTGGGAAGTTACTTTTCAATTGTGATTATACTGATTTGCTAATGCTATTATTACTAGCTGCATGACTTGAGTGTGAGAGAATTTTTCACAGAATGTGACACTGACAGGTGATTATTTATTGCATTATTTCAAAGATCAACAGATGTGTACACTAATTGTGCATTTTAATTTGGATTAGTGATACTTTACCCAGGCATGGACTGAGGTAATTATCAATTGCTCTCTCTGTGGGGGTTTCGTAGTGATCCCTGGACTCTGTTACATTCTAGCATTCCCTAAAAGACTATGTTAAGGTTAAATCTGTCTTGCATCCTACTGGGTACTCAGATCTGCTAAGCACTTCAGCTGTGTCTTCCTCTGTGAGCTGATTGGAAGACTCCAGGATTTAAACCCTGACTTGTCATGCACTCAATATTAGTGATATTGTTGTACAGGCTAGCTTTATGGTTCTAGTACATGTGGTCAGTTTGTTCATGACCTTACACCTATTGTTCCTGGCTCAGCATTCATTTGTCTCTTGTTACCTGGATAGCGGTAACTATATATTGCTCTCTTGTGAGGGCTTTGCAGTGCTGAACTCTAAGAGACATTGTTTATTATTTTGCATTGCCTGAGACTATATAAACCTGCATAAGTATTTCTTTTGAGACATTGTTCAAATCTTGCATTTCCTCCGAACTCCATATTACTTTTTACTATAACATAACCTTGTTAGTTCCTGTGATTTCCTAACAAATGCACACTTATGTTCAGTTTTTTAACAATGTAAATCAATAAATAATATACTGTTTTGCTGCAAATTTCACTATGTGAACTGTATATGTTTTTCATTACACAGCTTACAAAAAAAGTTTGGACAAACTTTATTATGGGGTAGTCTTAATAAATTAAACACAATAAATGATCCAAATATTTAAAACAATGTTTAGATTCATTTGTGTGCTTATCATTTATAATCTTAAAATTATCAATAGCAATTACATAGCACCTTTTTCTTTTAGTAATCTATTACATATCACATAGGTAATAGATTAAAGCTGAGTATATGTTGTTCCTATTAATGATGGGCAATACATTTGGTTAACTATAAAAATATATGCTGCTTAGGGAAATCTGTGTTGAGGCTATCAACAAATCAAAATGGCCCTAATTCATTACGCAGTGTAAATGCCGATATGTGCCATATTTTGCATAAAATTGCTTTGGACTTGCCTAGAAACATACCATATGCTAGTGAACGCAGCACAATCCAAATCATCTCCGAGCACAAAGAAACCTTGCAACAGCCTATGATTCCAGAGGCACGGTGGGGTATGCACGTAGTCAATTTACAATAAAGGCGTTCCTTGGCAGATACGTGCGTTTCACGCTCCAGCACATGCAGAAGTATGCAGTATTTCAGAAGTAAGGTTTGCACCTGCTTAAGGTCCAGACTAATTCATGGATGATAGTGATGATCAACACAGCCATTCACTAACGGGAGAATTTGACTATGTACCTGCATACCTACACACCTGACACCACTCATCTTGTTATACAACACTGTAAAAGATTGGCAGAGGTAGATTTCTACAGTGCCAATTTGTCAAACAGAAGCTGTGTGCTAACATTTAGGATATTATATTATAATATTATAGGATTCTTCAATCAAATATATTTTACAAGCAGTACATGCATTGCTTGAAATTGTCTCTTATTTTAAAATTATTTTCAGATCCATTTAATGTAGTAATATCACACATTCCCAATGCTTGTCTGTTTTAAAATGTTATGTGCGTATTGTCTAGTTCCTACATGCTTCCATACATTGTGGTTACATTGTAGTTGTGTGCTGTAAAAGCATTTTAAAATCTTGCCTATGTTTTCTACTATGTATGCCTATGTGCACACTGTTGTACTGTGGTTCTCTTTTTTTTTTAACTATTTCATGAAATTGTTATATTTCTTAAATTTCAATTGATGCTTCTTTTTATCTGGAATAAAATATGTGATTTTATCATACTTTTCATGTAAGTAAGTTTTGGTCTTTGCTTCAAATGCTTAAAGTAAATGGAGAAATTTGTGTATCATGTGAAACAAAGAACATCAAAGAGATGACAAGCAAAACCACACATGATAAAAAAAATACTATTTTGATTGGCGGCCATGCTTGGCCCCTGAGCCAACATTTTGCATGGTGTTTACTTTTTTTTTAACTACGGGTTATCCCGTGATAATGATTCCCCCGATGTTGGAGGAGGAGGTGCTGCATCAGGCAGTGGAGTGGCAGCAGAGGTTGAAGAGGCAACAGAGGGCAGAGTGGAAACAGATGGTGAATTTGGGGTGGATATTGAGGGTAAACTTGGGGTGGATAATGAGGGTAAACATGTGGCATAGGAGCCTGAGAGAAATGTTGCATAGAGGAAGGAGCCATGAAATGATGCATAGGAGCCTAAGGGGAGAAATGTTGCATAGGAGCCTGAGGGGAGAAACGTTGCATAGGGGCAGGAGGGATGAAATGTTGCATAGAGAAACATGTGTCATAGGTTAAGGAGTTGGTGAGACTTGTCAAGACAGTGTCTATGTTTTAGAAAGCGTGAAGGGTGAGGGTTGTGTTACATTGATCGGAGTTAGCTTCCAATTTTTTATTTGTGTTATACATATCCGAATAACATTTTTGTAGGTTTGAAGTCTGATAGTGTCTGGCTCTGACACTGATATAGTGTCAGAGCCACAATAAATAGAAAGATGATTCCCTGCCTAGTAGTCCTATGGCCGCACTAGCAAATAGGAGCCACGTGATTAAGGGACATATTTAACAATGAAAACATTTTTGACACAATTATTTTCATTCCTTATCGCAATTATAAAAAATGAAAGATCTTGACTATTTATGAAAAATGTTCTGCCCTAACATCAGTCACAATAAATGGATGTCTTGCCGAACACAGTTTACTTATCTCCTATCTCCTCTGTGGTCCCTATCGTAAAGTGGCCACCTCTAAAGCAATGTTCCTCCCATAGGCTTCAATGGCTCATGCAATTCAGATGGCATTAGCATTCAAGCACAAGTTTAGAAAATTTTAGATTTTTTGTAACTTGTCAAATTATGCTAAATAGTAGCCCCCAATAGTAGTTTTTGGGACTGCTTTTGTAAACCATAACAATGGGACCGCAGCAGAAATCTTCAATATCTGCTGAGGTCCCACTGTTACCATTTAGTTATAAATAGCTGGGATCAGCATCGGACTGGCACACAGGAATACCGGGTAAGTCACCGGAAGGCCCTGCTGCCTTGGGGCCACACCCCCTTTTCTATTTAGGGAGAGCCCATCCGGCTCACCTGGGGGCCCGCTGTCCTCACCTGGGGGCCGCTGTCCTCCAGACATCCCCACTGCTGCCATTCCTGGCTGTCAGTGACAGCCAGGCATCTGTCCAATGCGATCCGAGCCCTGCGATCATGTGACCCGCCCCCTCCCCCTGTCAGATGATCCGCTCACCTGGAGGCCCGCTGTCCTCACTGACGTCCCTTCTACTGCCGTTCCTGGCTGTCAGTGACAGCCAGGCATCTGTCAAATGCGATCGCAGACCTGCAATCATGTGACCCACCCACTCTTCCTGTCAGATGACTGTGTGACCTGACGTCACACTGATGTTCCCACTGCTGCTGTAGGAAGAAGGGGAAGAGAGGCTGCAGCAATCAACATATGGGTAAATAGATTTTAACCACTTGTTTAGATTTTTTGTGCTATCACTATTTGTGTGTGTGTGAATTGAGAGCAGTATTGCATGGCATATGTCAATTGGGGGCACTATTGCGGGCATAATGTGAATTGGGGACACTACTTTGTGGCATAATGTGACTTGGAGACATAAATCTGTGGCATAATGTGAAATGGGGACATAAATCTGTGGCATAATGTGAATTGGGGGCAAAATTATATGGCACAATGTGAAGTTGGGGTCCAAATGCATGGCATATTGTGAATTTGAGACATTACTCTGTGGCATAATGTGAAATGGGGACATAAATCTGTGGCATAATGGGAATTGGGGGCATTACTCTGTGGCATAATGTGAATTGGGGGCACTACTGTGTGGCATAATGTGAACGTTTATATGTTGGTTGCTTTACTATTAATATTATGTTATCAGCATGATAAAATAAGAAATATTTAAATGGGATATATGGTTGCTAGGCTTTCCATATTTAATGTACCTCTCCCTTTTTCCCAAACAGGACCCCAATAATCCAGGATCCAGACAGTAACTGAACTTAAGACATCAGCAGCAGCAAGTAGTAAACGCTGCAAAAACAGGTAGGAGAGAGCAGAACAGTCTGCCAACTTCTTATCTCAATCTAAGGTGCCTAGACTATGCACTCTTTATATACACTGCATATCTTTATATACTACACTATGCTGCTAGCTATGTCCTTCATGGGCTGACCACTTCCCCTCTAGTGTTTGGTCCCGCCTCTATGGTGGGTGGCCACACCACCTCTGGTGGGCCCCTACCATTGCAGTCCCCTCGTGGGCTTTCATGCCCCAGTCTGACACCCTGGCTGGAATCCTTCATATTGCAGCTGTCCTCCCAAAAACAGAGGCAAAGGAGCTTCTTAAAAATGCCCCTAAACCTGGTTCTTTATGTATCCAGGAAACAAAAGGAATTTTGGCTGTCTCAGTCCTTCTCGTGTCAATCTTGTCATTGATGGATTGCAGTGTGAGTATCTCCCTGTCCACCATCCTTAGCATCCTTCCATATTTTCAGCACTGCATTCTTGTTTGTTTTAACTTGGTTAGCAAGAACAGTATATCTACCATATGTTATGTTAGTTGCTGTCTGCTAGTCTGATATCAGCCAAATGTTTGATATTTTTTAAATTACAGATACCATTTATCTCTCTTCTAGATCAAACTTTCTGATTAAAATATGAAGAAAAACTTTTGCTCTTCTCTTTAGTACTTATATTATTGTGATCTTTTGACTCTAAAGAGCAGTATGTATATATCACGTTGTCTACATATGCTTACGTTATATTTTAAGAGCTTATATATAAATAATACATACCTAAATACATTCATTCCCTTGCCCAAGCCTGTCGCTTTCAACTACGCAACATCGCCCGCATCCCTCCTTTTCTCTCTCAGGATGCCACCAAAGCTATCATCCACGCACTCATCATCTCCCGCCTTGATTATTGTAACCTCCTCCTCACTGGCCTACCCCACTCCCATCTCTCCCCCCTCCGCTCTATACTCAATGCGGCCGCAAGACTCATCTTCCTCTCATGCTGCTCCTCCTCTGCCTCCCCTCTTTGCCTTGCCTTACACTGGCTCCCCTTCCCCTACAGAATCCTTTTCAAACTCCTCACCACCACTTACAAGGCTCTTTCCCACTCTACTGCCCCTTATATCTCTAACCTTCCCTCCATTCACACTCCTGCCCGCTCCCTGCGCTCGGCCAACGACCGCCGCCTCTCCTCCACCCTTATCACCTCTTCCCACTCCAGAATCCAAGACTTTTCCCGTGCAGCCCCCCTTCTCTGGAACGACCTCCCTCGTTCCAACCCATCTCTCTCCTACTCTGTGCTCCTTCAAACGTGCACTCAAAACTCACCTCTTCCTCAAAGCCTACCAACCATCTACTTAACCCCCATCTCCTCCCTTTGCTCGTCTTCCCTTCTCTCCTCTTGCCTCAACTGGCTCCTCTTGTGCCTGGTCTGTTTACCCTCCCTTAGGATGTAAGCTCGTATGAGCAGGGCCCCATCCCCTCCTGTCTCCATACCTGTTCTTCCGCTCCATCTTTACTGCATATGACTGGCCGGAGTTTCTCAAGTATTGGTACTTTTTGTTCATTGTTCTGTATGGTTTCACCCTGTATAGTCTACTGTTAGTACTGTGTGCGGCGCTGCGGATACCTTGTGGCGCCTAACAAATAAATGATAATAATAATAATAACGTTGTGAAAGGTACATTTTAAATTCTCCTTATGGAATCACCATCAGCTTGGCCCTGGCAATCCCCTCCACATTGTTTTATTTCAGGTTGTAATTTTCAAATTGCTACACCTGATATATATATATATATATATCTATATATATAGATATATATATACCTATACCTATCTACAGTCATCTCTCTCCATCCCTCTCCCTCACTCTCTTTCTCTCTCTCTCTCTCTCTCTGTATGTATATATGTATATATATATTAGAACAAAGCACAAGCGGGGCGCCTCATAGTGTTATACCAGGACAACAAGAAAAAATGTGTATATATATGCGTACCGTCAGGTAAAGATGTATCATCTAGACTTGAGTGGATCCTCTTAGGGAGTTGTAACACTGGATCTCAACTCAGGAACAATCCAAAGGCATGGAAAAAGGCAAACATAGTATAATATTGTAATGCAAAGAATAATGCACCACCTGAAACACCACAGAATGTTCAACCAGGTGTGGTATTAAAGAATGCACCAGGATATATGTATAGAACAACGTAGCCCAAAAAAACACACACCACTTTGTGTATAAGTAATAATTCATATGCGTACCAGAAATATGAGCATAATAGCCAGAAGATGTTTTTCTTTAAAAGCAGCTGTATCTCATACAATGGATACCCAGATATACAGGCAAAATAGCCAGAAGATGTTTTCCTTTAAAAGCAGCTGTATCTCGTGCAATGGACACCCTTCCAGCGGCGGTATAATAAATGGAAGGGAATACAATTGTAAAGAGCAATAAAATTTAATAAACAAAGTAATACTGAACTCACATATAGTTCACCAGGTACAGCTGATCAACAGTAAGGCTCGACGCGTTTCGTCTTGATAATCACAAGACTTCCGGAAGTCTTGTGATTATCAAGACGAAACGCGTCGAGCCTTACTGTTGATCAGCTGTACCTGGTGAACTATATGTGAGTTCAGTATTACTTTGTTTATTAAATTTTATTGCTCTTTACAATTGTATTCCCTTCCATTTATTATACCGCCGCTGGAAGGGTGTCCATTGCACGAGATACAGCTGCTTTTAAAGGAAAACATCTTCTGGCTATTTTGCCTGTATATCTGGGTATCCATTGTATGAGATACAGCTGCTTTTAAAGAAAAACATCTTCTGGCTATTATGCTCATATTTCTGGTACGCATATGAATTATTACTTATACACAAAGTGGTGTGTGTTTTTTTGGGCTACGTTGTTCTATACATATATCCTGGTGCATTCTTTAATACCACACCTGGTTGAACATTCTGTGGTGTTTCACGTGGTGCATTATTCTTTGCATTACAATATTATACTATGTTTGCCTTTTTCCATGCCTTTGGATTGTTCCTGAGTTGAGATCCAGTGTTACAACTCCCTAAGAGGATCCACTCAAGTCTAGATGATACATCTTTACCTGACGGTACGCATATATATACACATTTTTTCTTGTTGTCCTGGTATAACACTATGAGGCGCCCCGCTTGTGCTTTGTTCTAGTGACTATTTTCTTCTGGATTGACCATCTGGATACAGGCTTCTACGTGGCTGCCACTCATACATGAGTGAAGTGATTGTGGACTTTTAATTACTAATTTCTGATACTATATAGTACTGTGAACCTTTTTATATACAATACTAACTGATGTGGTGGACAGCGCCAGTGTATATCTATTGTTGTGGTTATATATATATATATATATATATATATATATATATATATATATATATAGATATATAGATATAGATATAGATATAGATATAGATATATATACACATACCAGTCTTAACCAGAAAAAAGCCACTGAGGGGTTTTCCTGGAGTTTCTATTAAAAACAAAAAAGCCATAAATCTGATTCCTTGGTGAAGCTTTAAAAAGCCTTTGTGAACAGCAGATCAGCACAGGAACTTTACCATGCTGTTTCCCATATCAGCACAGCTGTATTTATAGACTACAGCAAGCCTGGAGGTGAAGTCTCTCAGCTGATCTGCCATGCGCACAGGGAGGTTGAGAAGAAATAAATACAGCATGGATAAGAAATCGAACTGGTAAGAGAGAGAGAGAGAGAGAGAGAGAGAGAGACAGGGAAGGAGAGTTAATAAATGAATTATCTAATGGGAAAAAGCGCTACGGCATGTGTAAGCCTATTAAACAAGTATCTCAGATGGTATTTGTACCTACGCAAAGCTTGTTGTTATCATCACCTCACAATTGTGAGCAAAATAATTTAAAAATGTATTATTCTTTGAATACAATTTTTATTTTTCTAAAAAATTGAATGGGCTGGTTTTCCCTAGGAGAGGGGCCTGCACATTTTGTTGCTGTCCTGATTTCCCTAGGAATGCTGTCCAAGCTTTTCCTGGTGTCCATTATAACAGGACCATAGTGTGTCGTGTGTTGTAGTGTGACCAGGCGATCCTGGCATAGCCTGGTGCTGGCTGGTGATTTTTTGTAGGCACCCTGTGCTAGCAGTAACCAGCCTCAGATATAACCACCACTTGTGCTGGTTACTTTAAGAGAGGGTGCACCTTTTTGAAAAATATTTTTTATTTATTTTTATTTTTGTTTAAACAGCAGCCATCATCATCAAGTGAGTGATGGCTACAGGTGTATCTGCATTGCAGCCGCATACGTACACAGTATTTTGTGTAGGGATGTGCACCGGCGACTTTTGGTGTCTCGTGTTTTGTGTTTTGGATTCGGATTTGCTTGAGGTTTTGGGTTCGGATTTGTTTTGCAAAACACCTGCCGAAAGGTTTTGGTTCGGATTTAAGGTTTTGGATTCGGATTTATTTTGAAAAAAGCATAAAAAGTTCCAAAATCAAGTTTTTGGGCTTATTTCCACTTCTACGCTATTATTAACCTCAATAACATTCAATAACAATCATTTCCACTAATTTACAGTGTATTCTGAACACCTAACAATATTGTTATTAGTCCAAAACGTTGCAACGAGGTATCTTTCTGGACTGCGTAGTGGAATGGTCCCCACAATATAATAAGAAAACCATCAACTGGTCTTAATTACACCAAAAATTGTACCTGGACTGCATAGAGGAGTGGTCCCCACAATATAATAAGAAAACCGGCATCAACTGGTCTTAATTACACCAAAAATTGTATCTGCGTAGAGGAGTGGTCCCTCTACAATATAATAAGAAAACCATCAACTGGTCTTAATTACACCAAAAATTGTACCTGGACTGCGTAGAGGAGTGGTCACCACAATATAATAAGAAAACCATCAACTGGTCTTAATTACACCAAAAATTGTACCTGGACTGCGTAGAGGAGTGGTCCCTACAATATAATAAGAAAACCATCAACTGGTCTTAATTACACGAAAAATTGTACCTGGACTGCGTAGAGGAGTGGTCCCTACAATATAATAAGAAAACCATCAACTGGTCTTAATTACACCAAAAATTGTATCTGGACTGCGTAGAGAAGTGGTCCCCACAATATAATAAGAAAACCATCAACTGGTCTTAATTACACCAAAAATTGTACCTGGACTGCGTAGAGGAGTGGTCCCCACAATATAATAAGAAAACCGGCATCAACTGGTCTTAATTACACCAAAAATTGTATCTGGACTGCGTAGAGGAGTGGTCCCTCTACAATATAATAAGAAAACCATCAACTGGTCTTAATTACACTAAAAATTGTACCTGGACTGCGTAGAGGAGTGGTCACCACAATATAAAAAGAAAACCATCAACTGGTCTTAATTACACCAAAAATTGTACCTGGACTGCGTAGAGGAGTGGTCCCTACAATATAATAAGAAAATCATCAACTGGTCTTAATTACACCAAAAATTGTATCTGGACTGCGTAGAGGAGTGGTCCCCACAATATAATAAGAAAACCATCAACTGGTCTTAATTACACCAAAAATTGTACCTGGACTGCGTAGAGGAGTGGTCTCCACAATATAATAAGAAAACCATCAGCTGGTCTTAATTACACCAAAAATTGTACCTCGACTGCGTAGAGGAGTGGTCACCCCAATATAATTTAAAAACCCTCAAATGGTCTGAATCCCACCAAAAATTGTACCTGGACTGCGTAGAGGAGTGGTCACCACAATATAATTTAAAAACCCTCAAATGGTCTGAGTCCCACCAAAAATTGTATCTGGACTGCGTAGAGGAGTGGTCCCTACAATATAATTAAAAAACCCTCCACGGGTCTGAATTCCAAAAAAAAAGTTTCTTGACTGCGTAGTGGGGTGGCCCCGGTACACAATTTTTTACTGGGGCCACAATATAATTAAAAAACCCTCCACGGGTCTGAATTCTACCAAAAAAGTTTATGGACTGCATAGTGTAGTGTTCCCCACAATATTATTTAAAAATTTTGCAGCAGCAGTCAACGTTGTTTAATATCTGATACACCTCTATCTGGACTGCATAGTGGAGTGGTCCCGGTACTAAATTTGGTACCAGGGCCACAATACCTCCTCCAACTTCCAAGTGTAGTGTTTATAACATATAAACACTACAGTAGTTCTAGCACGTCAATACCTCTTGTTTTATATTATGACAGGGCATTTTACTTTTGGTTTAATTTTTTGAATTTGTTGACATTTTGTTTTACTTTTTGAACAGGGCAAACAACTGTTGAATAGTCACATAATGCCAAAAAAAGAGTTGCAAGATGGAATTGTCCATGGGCCCTCCCACCCACCCGTATGTTGTTGAAATAGGACATGCACACTTTAACAAACCAATCATTTCAGCGACAGGGCCTACCAAACAACTGTGGCTGAAATGATTGGTTTGTTTGGGCCCCCACACCAAAAAAACAATTTATCTCTCCCTGTACAAACTAAACAGGCTCTACTGAGGAAAGATGTCGTCCTCATCCTCAACCTCTGATTCCTCTCCCCCTACAGTGTGTACTTCCTCCTCCTCACACATTATCAATTCGTCCCCGCTGGACTCCACAACCACAGGTCCCTCTGTACTATCTGGAGGGCAGTGCTGTACTTCAGTGAGGAATTGATTATTCATTTTTATAAACAACATTTTTTCAACGTTGTGAGGAAGCAACCTCCTTCGCCGCTCACTGACCAGGTTCCCCGCTGCACTGAAAACTCTTTCCGAGTACACACTGGAGGGGGGACAACTCAGGTAAAATAGAGCCAGTTTGTACAGGGGCTTTCAAACTGCCTTTTTTTCCTGCCAGTAACAATATGGACTGTCTGACATGTCTATTTAGATGGTGTCAGCAAAATAATCCTCCACCATTTTTTCTATTGTGACAGCATCCAATGCAGTAACAGTAGACATGTCTGCAATGATTGGCAGGTCCTTCAGTCCGGACCAGATGTTATCAGCATCCCCGCCAGCGGGTCTTTTAGGAAAACTGAGCTTTTTCCTCGTAGCTTTATCCGCCAAATTTTTGTTTTCCATTATATGTAGCACAAGAGAGCGTACCCCTAAGCCACACACACTCGGCAAAGCCTTTAAAAATTATATGCGGCACAGGAGAGTACCACTGGACTTATACTGCAGAATCAGTGAACTTTGTAATATTGCAGTACCACTGGACTTATACTGCAGAATCAGTGAACTTTGTAATATTGCAGTACCAATGGACTTATACTGCAGGATTGTTTTTGGATATTTTTTTTTCATTTCTTTTTTTTATAATAATTTTTTTTTTCTTTTTTTTATAACTTTTTTTAAAATTTTTTATAACTTGGGAATAATGGGGAAATAACAATGCCCTTAGAAGGACAGAGCACAGGACACAGCACCACTGGACTGAACAGGACACAGCACAGGACCCAGCAGCACCACTGAACTCAGAAGGACAGAGCACAGGACACAGCACCACTAGACTGAACAGGACACAGCACAGGACCCAGCAGCACCACTGAACTCAGAAGGACAGAGCATAGGACACAGCACCACTGGACTGAGCACAGCACAGCACAGGATATAGCAGGGCAGAGGACCACCTAACACAACCTCCCTCTACCCTGATCAATGCCTGAGTGAAGATGGCGGCGGCCAGCGAGGAATTTATAGAATCCGAGTATCGCGAGATCCGACAACGGGATTATGACTCGGAGCCTCGCTTTCAGTTTTGCAATTGGCGGGAGTACCCGGATCTGTCTCGGATCCGGCTCCGATCAGCAAGGTTCGGGTGGGCTCGGATTTCAGATATCAGAGCCTGCTCATCCCTAATTTTGTGTAGCCAAATACTCATGTTATGAGTAATTCAAAAGACACATTAGGCTGCAGTTTCATGTCTGTACATTTATGTGTAAGTTTGGATCTCACAATTGCAGACTACTCCAAAAGAAGCCCATTGTCTTTTAACAAAATAATATTTTTCTGATTAATTGAAAACTGGCTTTGTCTTTTATGCCTTATTCAAACAAAAACTATACATGTCAATCTGGCATGCATATTCCAATAAGATCTTGATTGATTTTACTTAAAAATATGTGACTTCACTACACTCGGACTCTAATGGGTCCCTGATGTTGGTTTGAATAATCTGGCCATATGATGTAAATTAGAGATGTCGGTTGACCTTCGTGTTTTGGTTTCGAAACCGTTGTCGGTTCTAAACCAAATTTGTGTTTCAGCTTTGCTACAAGTTTTGTCTAATAAATGCGAAAGGTTTTGGTTTTGGATCTGGATTTAATTAAAAATTGTGAAAAATGTGTAAAATAATGTCATTCTCAGCTGTGTCTGCTCATATTACTATTTATTTAGTCATTTCCAGTCTATTTTCTAATGATCCCTTCACAACTGCCCCATTTTCACTAATTTTGGCCAAAGTCTGCAGCGAGCTGTCTCAATGAAGGATTTTGTAACTTTGATTTCTCTGATTCCATTCAAAAAATAATAAACTGCATAGTATTGATATCTCCCTTTCATTGCATCAAAACCTCCTCTGCATGTTCAGACTTACTGTTACTGTAAATTAATAAATAAATAAATAACTACACAGACACCAATATAAATTTGGCAAAAATTCACAGTTTTTATTTAAACAAAAATGGTGCTGTAGAGAGGAATGCAAGTCAGCTAGCAACTAATAGCAAAACCAAACAGTGGAAGGTCAGATTGCTATTACACTACTGGTCCCAGGAAATAAGCCTTTACGATGTTACAGCTTCCTGGTAACTGTCACAAGCTTTTAGAACCAGCAGGAGAGGTCTTCACCTATAGCAACTGCCTTTCCCATAGAGATGGACACACTCACAGGTACTTGAATGGCACCAGGGTTTAACCAGTAGCACGGAGATAGAAGAAATAGGGCCACTAGCAGGCCCCCCACATCCACTCAGGAGGCAGCAATAACTTAATTACAGCTGCACGCCCCGGTTGCCTGTCACTATCCAGGACGCAGCATCAGTGTTAGGTGTCCCTGTTGACCTCAAGTCAGAGTGAGTACACCCCTTCTTGGGCACCGCCTCTGCTGCAAGTCTTGGGCAGTCCCTATTACCTCTTAGTTGAACGAAGCTTACCCCGGGGCAATTAATTTTTTGCCCTCCCTCACACAGAAATATTTACGAGTCAGAAGGACAGCATTAGGACACAGAGCATATAATAAAAACAAGATAGGAAAGCACTGCTCTTTGCTACCAATGTCACTATCCAGGACGCAGCAACAGTGTGAGGCATCCCGGTTGCCCGTCTTGGAACTACCTCTGCTGCAAGTCTCAGACAGTCCCCTTTACCTCTGGGCTGGAAAGAGCTTACCTTCAGCCCAAGGACAATGCCATCTTAAATTCCACCATTTAACATTGTACCCTCTCATCATCGTTTAAATGTCTACTAATGCCGCTGTCTGTAGTTGTTCACTGTTGTCTTAATGAAGAAGTTTGTAAATCTGCCACCAGTGCATTTGCTTTCTCCAATACAATTAAAAAAATAATTAACCATATTTTTTATGGTTCTCCTGGTAAAGTGACTATTGATATTCTCCTAGTATTCTTTTCCAGGTCCAAAATCTGTCCTGTTAATTTCTCAGAATGTTGAATTTCAATTGCATTGTCAAGACATGTTTTGGACAACCTAATCTGTATAAATGTTAACATGATACATACTTACATGTGTGGGAAGAGCAATTAGTGGCCCATCTGAACTGTTTCTTTTACATATTTCTTACATGTCACTAATAGAACATATAAATATTATTAATAACCATGCCATATTTATATATACATGTATTTTGGGGACCACTTCGGCTGCAAATCTCTGGCATTTCCCTGGGCTTGGATGAAGTTTCTACTTGATTTGTCAGCCCTCCCTCCCCATAAATATATATGAGTCCCCTGGTTTGATTCAGAAGAGCAGCATTATGGTACAGAGCATATAAGTAAACAAAGGTAATCAAAGCCATGCTCTTGGCAACCAATAAATACTCTGGCATATAGCCACCTTAATCTCTCAGCATCCTCATTTATTTATATAGCGACAGTTAATTAGGTAGTTGTTTACAATTGGGTATTTACTTGTCTATATAATGATATTGGATTGTTATTACCTCTTCACTCTCCATATTGCCTGCTGTTTAAAGTTCCAAATTTATTGTGTGTGTGTAGTGTTTCAACATTTTAATCTCTTGCACCGTACACTAAATTTTTGTTGTTGTTTAAATTATCAATTGGGCTTGCTTCAGTTGGTGGCATGACAGATGACATTTTTTGTGCCACTGCTCCAATGTTCTACATGTGGTCACTGAATGTCGAAAATGCCCAGAAAAAAACCCTCACATACAAACTCCCTTTTTTAAATATAGATTTCACTGAATGACTCTTCCAAAATGGACAAGTATTGAAAAATAGAAAAAGTAAGAATATATAGCTTTTGGGGGGTTTGCAGTTGTGTGCTGACCCTCACACACAAACTCCATTTTTTTTATATAGATTTCACTGAATAACCCTTTCAAAATAGACAAGTATTGATAAATAGAAAATATTAGAATATATAGCCTTTTTTGGGGTGTGCAACTACTACTGAATCTCACACGCAAACACCCAGTTTTTTTCACAGCACACTACTTTTCTCAAATAAATAAATATACTAGTTAGTTAAATAGTTAAATAACTAGTTAAATATACTAGTACTGTGTATATATATATATATATATATATATATATATATATATATATATATATGCAAAGCAATGCATTAACAACAGCCAGTAGCCACTAGTCTGTGTAAAGTCTATTTTAAGATTGAAATTAAAAGCAATTGATCAGCAAACTATTGTAGCTGACTATTCTCTGCAGAACTGCTTTACAATAGTGACAGGATTCTATTGCTTTCCTATGTCCCTGGTTCACCCTGAATGCTATTTTATGAGCAGAGCACTGCAGCTAACCTCCTCCCTACACAGTGTCTGTTCTATAATGACACTTAAGAAAACGAGGGAGGACTGTATATACTAAATATGGCAATCCAAAATTTGCCAAAATAAATTCCTAGAAATTACGTTTTTGCTCATTTTGAGATCCAAGTTTGGCAGAAGAAAATGAGTCACGACATCGGATTTAATTTATCTCTAATATAAATTTTGTTGAGTTACAGAAACAAATGCTCTAATTGAGCTTTTTGTTATTTTATTTAATGTTTATCTTATTCCACCTCATCTTCATTTGATCTATCAGTTTGATTACTATAAAACTAGGCTCTCTGCTCTTCTCTATCTATAACGCGTTTCTTGAAAAACTAATTACCTCCGTATCATCTCAATGAAGATTATACCCAAAATCTATCATCTCAGGATTTCTCACTAACTGTGTTGGCCCACATTACTGGTTGTCTTTCTGCCGTTTCATGTTGAATGGTCTTTCGTCATCTCAAACTCAACCTTTCAAAACTGAGCTAATAATATTTACAGAAATTACCTATATAAAATCTCTTTTCTGTTGACAACATGACAATAAACCCTACCCATCAAGATCTAAGCCTACATATCATCCTGTACTCAGAACTGTCCTTTGTTCCCCACAGTCAATTTTTATCCAACTCCTGTTATATACATCTATGAAACATTTCCATTCTCTCACACCAGACACCATATAAACTTTAATTCATGCACTCTTCCACATTGACTATTGCAATTCCATTCTTACTGGTCTTCCCCTAACTAGATCTTACAATCTAGGTTAGACTAATTATCCTTGCAAAACATGCTTCTGCTGCTGCTCTGCTCTGTCAGTCCCTACATTGGTTGCTTGGATTATACTGTATTCCATATAAAATACTTGTATTAACATACAGCCCATTAACAAAAGTGCACCAGCATACATTTTTCAAGATCTCCCAACTCGACCTTTCCATGCTGTCCATGATCTGTAGCTCTTATAAACATTTATTAATTTCTTCCATTCCAGGTTACGGGAATTGAAAACATCTGGCGGAGGACGAAATGCGTCGGTAACTACAACTTTAACTTTCTAACAGAGACTGACATTTGCGTACTTGTAGCTTCAGAAAGACAAAAAAAACTAGGATTGATTGTACCTGTAGGAAAGTTGAACTTTGAATATGCATTAAAGTGTTTGATTAAACTTACTTGACTTTGATTGGAAATATTTATCTCTCGAGCAGCTGATTCATGCATGCGTGGATAGAACACACATGACACATGGCAGAAAGGACCCCAGAATCCGGATAGAGACAATGAAAAAGTGTCTGCATCAGAAAAAAAGCACCACCAGATCCACACACGATAAATATGCCCACAAGGTACTTACAACCCCTCACCTCACGCAGGGTTCCGATGAGCACACTTTCATGGAGGTAACTGTGACGGCACAACCAAGAATCTTTTTGTCCGGTTAGCATTGTTAGCATCTCTTCAAGTTACCATCTGTTTTTTTTTCCATTCAACAGTTTCAATGGGATTGGGATAGTAACTAGCATATACATCCTTGTCTTGTTATATGCTTGTTACTTATCTACACACCTCCCGCTTTATCCACTGAACTTTTAGAGTGTACATCGTATGCCATATGAAAACTGGTTGCATACCCATGGAATGCTTAATCATATGGTCACTTGCTCCTTATTAGTGAGAGAAGGGGCACATACCTGACCAACCGCATTAGCCATTTCAACTTTGACCATATTTTAGAGCGTTGCATGTATACATTTTTTCCTATTGTTGTTGGAGGAAGTGGTTTATCCTCATACTACTAGCTGCTCGGCATATTTACTGTTTGTTTTGTATCAACCATTGATAACCTTTTTGACAGGACTTTTTTGGGCTGCAACCTGCTCCATGGAACTCACACCCTCATATAATAAAACTTTCCCCTAGCTCCTAAACCTTCAAGATTTCCTTTAAAACTCACTTCTGCAGTCAAGGTTATCAAGTGCCCGAATCACCCCAGTAACCGCCAAATGCTTTTCTTACAGATTATCACCCTCCTGAACAGTTCACTCAAACTTACATGTATTCTTCTTCTATAACTACATAACCATATGAGCTCCCAAATCAACATTATTCTGTGACTGATTCATATAGACTCACTAGGGCACATTTATCAATATTCACATAAAGTGAAAAGTAGTTTTCAATCCTTATCGCAATGATAAGGATTGAACTATTTCTCACGTTTATGTACAACCCTGCACAGAAACAGCAGTTCCGAAAAACTGCTGTTTCTGTGATGTAAAAAATCATACTTACCCCCCTCTTCGGAAGCGCTGTCTCCGGGTCTTCTCTTCGTTCTTCAATTGCGCATGTCCAGTTCCAAGAACTGGACATGCGCACAAAGATCCCCTCTCTGTCTCTGCAACTATCGTTGCAGAGAGAGAGCGCTGAGTGACAGGGAGGGATCATGTGATCCCTCCACACATGCGCTGTCCAGCTCTGCTCTTCGGAGCAGAGCTGACAGCATTGGATTTCTTCAATTATGATGAAACCTGGGAGCACACTAACAATCAGGAGATAATGGCTCATAACAAATAGCTGCACTAGTCATACCTTAAAAAAAACATAATAATTATTATCATTATTAGTCTTTATTTATAGGGCACCACATGAAGTCTGCAGCACCGTACAGAGGGCAAACAACAAGTCAGTACATGGTATAACAGAACAATACAGTAAATAAATAACACTACAACTCAGAACACAGCTACTGATATAGGTCATCAGAAAAGTTGCAATTGAGTAAACAGAAAATAGAATGTTTCTATAAGAATACAGTGGAACAGAAAACTGTGAGAAAGAGTAACTTACGTCAGTAGATCATAATACACTGACCAAATTTGAAGCCTACCAATTATAGTCTTTAGAAAAGAAGCATAAATAAATAAAGGCAACCAAAGTAGAGAACCAATTTAAAAGTGACTCATAACACAACAGTTTCATTCAAATCTACATTAATTCTTTCACTCTGCCATCCTAATGAGTAAATTATCTTACAAGAACCATCCTAGTTCTTTAATTTTGCAATTTGAGGAGTAATTGGATAAAGGTGATGAACTTTTGTTGACAACTAAATGTTCTTATCTTTTTGCTCACACTTTCTCTAGGGCTACCTTCTCTATGTATCATTTATGTGCATTGGTCTTCCCATAGAAACTCCTCTTACAAACGCCTCAATCAAGATAGTATAATTATCATCATCATTTTTCATCATCATCGTTTATTTATATAACGCCCCCAATTCCACACCGCTGTACAGAGAATATTTCTCATTCACAAAAGTCTCTGCCCCATCAGAGGTTATTGTCTAAATTCTTTAACATACACAGACACACAATGGGGCAATTCAATTCAGGGCAAGATTTTTTTTCATGGCAAAGACTGTTTTTTTGAGTTACCAACATGATATGGCAATCCCGCAATTCAATTAAGCATTTATAGTGGGGATGTAATACATTTTAAAAAATCACCTTGCACTTGATTTTGACAGTATAGGCAGGGGTGGAGAAATCAATTCAATTTACCAACATCTCGCATTAATGAGGCGCTGTTAACAGTAACAAAACCAGTTTTTTCTCACACCTTTAATGTAGATGAAAAAATATGTAAACCATATCAAAAGTAATAAAATAAATTGTAAAACAATAAATTGATGTTTCTAATATTAAAGAAGTAAAAAATGGTTAAAAAGATGTATATATGTATATATATATATATATATATATATATATATATATATATATATACATATATATATATATATATATATATATATATATATATACTCTAAAGATTAGTTATCTCCCCTAGGACAACTTTATTAGTACAGCCCATTTATTTTAAATATAACAATCATATTCATTTCCTTTTATTCACTTTTTTCAGTAATAAAAGGAGATAATCAAATGCTATATTTTACATTTTACCGGAAAGGATTTTTCAAGAATTCGCAAGAACTCGCAAGGATTCATACGGATTCCATGAAGATAAGACGGAATGAGCTGCAGTATAGTTAAGAACAGAGCCTGGGTCTGGGTCAGAAGATAAGCAGCAAAACCGAGGAACAAGCAGGGGTCAAAACCAGGAAATCAGACTGGAACAGAACACAGGATACAGGAAAATCTGAAGAATCAGCAGCAGCAGGAAACACAACAATGAACTGCCACAGATTACTGGGAGAGACAGTCTTATAATGGCATTGAACAGGTGTTGGTGCTGATTAAGCAATGACGGAACTCCTGCTATTGAGGTGGAATGTACAGTGGTGAAACAGCAGCACCTCTGGTGGTAGAAGGGTACTGCAGGCCAGGTTCACATAATGGCAGTGCAGCTGAAGGCAGATCCTAACACACAACAGGTGGAGCCTGTTGTCATTTATTCTCTTTATGAGATTTTATAAGATGACCTGGAACTTCATGTCTCTGCAAACCATGCAGCACCTGGACTAGACAAGCTACTTGGTACTTTGCATTTCTTAGCATGAGGAACATTTCAGCCTACCTTTGCACTAATTGCAGTTTTTTACAGCCCACTTTTCGAGAATTTTGTTTCAGGTCCTCAAGAACATCAAAATGCATACTGCACATGTTGTAAAATGAAGTGTGACACTGAGTGGCGTGAGCTTAAAGCAGATTTTTAAGCTTTGGCTCAAATGCCCAATGTCCTGGGTGCAATGGATTACACTCACATAGCATTCATACCGCCACGTAGGGTGGAAGAAATTTTTCGTAAACCGAAAACACTGATTCATTAAATGTACACATGGTGTGATGCTAGGCAAATGATTTCTAATGTTCTGGATGGTTTCCCAGGGTCACTGCATGATTCCTTTATCCTGTAGTAGTCAGCGCTGTCCATAAAAAATAAAGAAGGCTCCTTCCCAAATGGATGGTTGCCGGGTAAGTGAATTAGTGATAAGTCTTACATTTTTTTCTATTTAACAATAAAAATTATGCAAATTAGTGCAAAATGGGATGAACAGGATGGCAAAAAACGAGTTAACATGATTACAATGCAAAAGCAATATAGGTGATGCAGCAGATAAGCAACCCAGTTTTGGCCGCAGACAAAAGGTATCAAGCAGTTTGCATTGCCAGCAGAAGAGTTAGAGAACAACCCTTTGGGGCCCTTAAAAGTCGGCTTTGCTGTTTAGACAGGTCCTATTTCCTGAGGCCGTACATGTTGTGTAGCTTGGTAGTTGGGTACATCAGCATGTAAATTCAGAATTCTTTGCGTGTAGGTTATTTTAATTGTGACACATGTTAAAATAATAATGTAAATGTAGCAGGTGTAACATATTAAATTATGTAATACCTATTTTTAAAAATGTTTTGTAAGAATGCAAATGGCAGCCCTGAACATCTGGAAATTTTTCTATCTCTTCTATTTACTAACTATATATTAAAATTGTTTAATTTGATTACTTTAATAAATAAGCACAGTTTTAGTTATAAATCATTGTATTAAAAAACATGTTAATTTTCATTTCATAATAAATATATTATTTAAATTAATTATTAGATAGGAGTAGGATGGACATTTCCGGAAACATCGGATAGAATGAGAGGCAAGCAGCTACAACGATAAAAAGGTGAATGATCCGGTAATGGTCAGCGTTTGTTAATGACACTCCATCATGTCAGATAATAACAATATGATGTGTATTAACCCTATGGGGGGTTTTTAATTATCTTCAAATTGTAATTTTCGCTCCAATTTAAAGCGCTTTAGCGCTTGTATAGAGTCTGTGCTATTAAATTTCTCAATTTTTTTTTTCACAGCAAGGCCATAAAACAAGTACAGGCAGGGTTTGCTTCAGCTATTCAATTGTCATTATTCGCGATTTGGCGTTTTTTCGATCGCACCATTGAAGGTGGTGGAAAAGCATCAAGGTACTCTAAAATTACAAAACTTATTTTTATGGGGGGAATTTAAATGCATAATAAACTTATTAGAAAATGTATTAAAAATATCTTTTTTAATTTTACATTTATACCAAATGACAAGACATCCCCTGGGGATAATTTGAAATGGAATAGTCCAGTAAGTTTTAAATTGGTTACATTCCACAGTCAACTGACACAAGAGAAGAAGAGAAGACTGTCACCTGAGAGCTGCTGACTGTGGAAAACAGGATTTGTATTTCTTACACTATTGTTAATAATTTATTATTTTGAATAGTTTGGTTAATATCTAGTGAATTAATATCTTTTTTTGTACATATTTTTTTGTTTTTTAATTTCCTAATTTAGTAATGGATCCATTTACTATCACAGTTTGGCAGTATATGTATTTAGCGTGTATGGAGGAGTATACATATGCTGGCCTCATAGTTGAGGGAGAGGAAGAAAATGTGGGAGAAAGTGAGGAGAATGTAGCAGTGCATGTTGGAGCAAATGAGGTAGACAATGCTGTAGATACTTCAATGGCTCCATTACTTGAGGTCAGGCGTCTGGGTCCCCCAGCCTCGTCGATACCGCACACGTCGGTTTACTTGATGGGGTCCCTGAGAATGAGGTGATAAGACTATATTGCCTATCCTCAGATGCAATATTTTCTTCATATAACCTCCTTAAAGAGGACCTGGAACCAACAGTCCCCACAAACCATGTTGTGCCAGGATTGGGATTGCACTTTCTTGCGTCTGGAACGTTTCAACCGACGTTGCCAGTAATTGCGGGTTTCTCCCAACCCACATTTTCAAGGTGCCTGTTCATGGTCCTGAAAGCCATTAAAAAACATACTGGGAAAGTTATCAACTTTCCTCAGTCTGAAACTGAATTGCAGGAGGTCAAATCTGATTTTTATACTGTAGCACGTATGCCGAATGTCCTGGGTGCAAAAGATTGCACCCATGTGGCACTCACACCTCCGCACAGAATGGAAGAGATCTATTGAAACTAAAAGCCCTTCCATTCCATGAATGTGCAGATGGGGTGTGATGCTAGAACAAAAATTTGGAATGTTTGTGTTGGATTCCCTGGATCGTCTCACGATTCATTTATTTTGCAGAATTCAGCACTATTCTCGAGGTTTTAAGAGAGACAGATTCCTCGTGGATGGCTGGGTAAGTTATAAAAACTGTAGTATTTTATTAACAGTAAAATGAATGTAAAGAACTTTAAAAATAGTCTTCCTTTAATTTTTTTATTAGGTGATGCAGGATATGGGAACCGGCCCTGGTTGCTGACTCCAGTGTCCAATCCTATGTCTAGTGCTGAAAGAAGGTACTAAGCGGCACATATAGCCACCAGAGGTGTAACAGAGCGTTTCTTTGTGCAAATTTAAAAGCCGGTTTTGCGCTTTTATACTCACAATCAAAAGTTTGCCTTATAGTTATTACTTGCAGCATTTTGCACAATATCTGTATTGCAAATAATTTGGAGGTTGAGATTTATCCTGACGTTTTGCAGGATTAAGAACTTTTATCAGCGTCAGAAAAGGGCATGGAAACTGGAAGTCGTGAGCGCCAGCGTGTAATATCCGATTTTTTTTCATGTAGGTGGCCAATATTCATTCTAAAAAGAATCTTAAAAAATCTTTCAAGAAGAACTCATTTTAATTTTTTTATTTTTTTTTTTATTTTTTTTTTATTTATTTTTTAGGAAAACTAATTTGGACTTTTGGACATTGATCACAAGAGCATCGTACAGTATTCTGTTAAAGTTATTGTTCATATATGTAATTGTATTTTTTTTATAGTTGTTGGTGTTACTAACATTTTTTTTTAAAGTTTTGAAGGAAAAGCTTGAGTGAGGACCAGACACATTAGCAGTACCCTCTTGGTCAGGTGGGTGTGATCTTTTGTAAAGTGCACTATCTATCCTCTGTGTAATGCCCCCTTAGTCAAGGTATCCTTACTGACACATGCTCCTGCTGACTGACATTTGTGTTTCTCTTTTTGGGTTTCCCTTCTCACACTTGTTCCTACCACACACTATTGATTGGGGATTATAGATGAACCAAACAGCTGCACAACGGACCCACTCATGACGCATTTTTTAGAATTTGTATGTTAAAATAAAGAAAAAAATGTTTTCTGATTGTATGTAAAAATTTTTACAAATGTATGGATTTGTATTCAAAATTTTGTATAGTGTTGAAAATGTATTAGTAAAAACTTTTTCTAAAATACGTTTTTTGTGTTCAAATTATTTAAAATCACTGTATTGTTTTAGTCAATCATTAAATACTAGTCTAGCTAGAGGGTGTCATGGCTTTGTTAAGTGTGGAAGGGAAGACCAAGTTATCTACCACATATATCTGACACTTACCCTACCTTTAACATTTAACCCCTTGGAAGGATGGTGTACACTTGTTATAGTTTTTGTACAGTAGGGTGCCATGGCTTTGTTAAGTGCTGAAGTTAGGACAATCTGAACAGACCAAGTTATTAACCACATACATCTGCCACTTATTCTACCTGTAACATTTAATCCCTGGAAGGGATGGTGTACACTTTTTTTTATTGTTTTTACGGTATAGTGCCATGTTAAATATATACAATATAATATAATATAGAAAGACACATTTTTTTCAGAAAACTTAAAAGTTTTATTAGTTTATAATTTTTTATGCTGCAAACAATTATTTTAAATAGTCACTTGATTATTGCTAATACATGTTTATACATTTTTTCTTTGGTCTTTTCTTTGGTGTTTAGGGCACTGTTATTGGTATATCCTCTTTGGTAACCTGTGAACCCACAAAGTTAAAAAAATAAATAACAAACATTATTAAGAAATAACTTCTTCAAATAAACATCATCATCAATGACAATCTATCCTCATCCAAACTTGTCTTCAGTATTCTGTCTTGTAAAGTTCATGATAATAATCCTGTAACTTTTGCGAAGTTTATTTTACCATCATTATCTTCACCAACACTGTAGTATTCATTTTACACTCATTTGCACAATTGTAAAAGATAATTATTTACAATGCAATGTTTTACGTTTGTAACTAGTGAAGTTTACACTTACCTTGGTCAATCCATTGTCCAAACTGATCCTTTATCTTCTGGTCTTCTTCTTGTGATTACACCATGGTCCACAGGAGAGATGTTCACTATAAAAGGATAATATATATATATATATATTTACACGTATTTACATGCATTTAATCACTTTAGTGTTACAATCTTCACTTTAAATAGTGTAATGTCTGTTTTTGATCAGCAAAATGTAGCTTCAATGTTGTCCAAACGTCTACATATATACATTGCAGGACGGCTTGATCCCGAATCTTCGTCTGTTTATAGAAAAACATAATAGAGTTAGTACATGTGAGCTAATTGGTGGCCTCTTCCAGGTTTGCTTCATTCTTTGTCATGTTTGCTATGCATTTAATTATTGCTGATTCCCCCGTGGTCTGCAAAGTATGCGTACCCAAACTTTATCCTCTAGTCCAGGAGTGGTGGGTCACTTTGTTCCCTAGGAGGAATGACTTGGGTTACCTGGTTTAAAGTTGCCCCTGAGTTTTGCCCATAAGAGTCCACATGCAGCGGAAGCATAATTGGATCTTTGTGATGGGTTAACATCCAAGACCCGGCATGCCTGTTTACGGTTGCTTTTAAGGGAACACTTAATTTAAGGGGTATGGATGATGCACTGTTTGGCAAACTTTTCTTTTGGATTAGTCCGGCCACGTCCACAGCTGTAGTTTGCACGGCATTTTTCTCTATCCTGAATTCTATTCTGCCTTTTCTGCTCTTCCTGACTTTGGGTGACACAGGGCTTTGGTCGCTTGCTTTGGATGCAGGGGCACAAAGGAATTTTACCTTATTTTTCCTCTACAAGTGGGCCTGATTAGCTGTTGGCACAAGGTTTTAATGGTTTTACCTTCACTGTCTCCTGTTCACTTGTTTTGTTGTTCTCTGGTTCTTTCTTCTCCCCTTTTTCTTTTCTCTGCCTGTTTTTCCTTGCTGATCTTTTTGGCCCTGTAGCCTGCTCTTTGCTCTGTGCCACTCTGGTCTGGTGCTGTGTTGGGCTCCTCCATTATGACATGCCTTAAAGCCTTCCTGTTTGGATATGACCGGGCATGGATACATTTCTTATGGATTCTTGATCCTCTGCTGGACCAATGTAGTTCCCCGGGGAATATGGAGGTCTTTTTCCATTAGGGTTCATTAGAAAGATGAGGAGGGCAGTTAATTCAGAAGGCAAAGTTTGGGTGCCCCCCCACCATCATTTTTGGTGGTTTGGGGTTCGAGCATCCTTAACTTAAATCCCTTTGTGCTCATCTTTATGGGTCAGATGAGGTTCTGGTTTGTTAGTGGGCAGATTTATAGGAGTTTAGTTAGTGTGGGTTTAGGCAAGGTGGCGGTACTTGGCTCTTGAGGAACTGGGTGTGGCAGTGTATGCAGTTGGTGGCCAACGCTTGGTGGGTGCACATTACACTGGTTTGAGGCATTCTGAACTCTTTTCAGCCCAGAAGGGATTCGTGTTCAGGGATTCCCGGGTGAAAATGGTACCCAGTTTGATTAATATGCAGAGGGTAAATGACCCACGAGGGGATATATGCGGTTTTGGGGCCTAGCCATACTGCCTACTGTTTTCTTACACACCATACACTGTTTGTTGCTAAACTCTATATTTGTGTCACAGATCTCAAACAGAAATACAGCTAGGAGTCACGAATTTGGTGAAAACACTCTGTGTTTATTTGCAGAGAGGTATTAACAACAGGTAATAAGGAGCAGTGATAAATACCAGGTTCCAACTGATGCAGAAAGTAGCATGAATGTCCAGAAACAACCAGGTAAACGGTAATGCAGGGTAGCAGAGGGTAGGTATTAACAACAGGTAATAAGGAGCAGTGAAAAATACCAGGTTCCAGCTGATGCAGAAAGTAGCATGAATGTCCAGAAACAATCAGGTAAGGACAACAGGAAATTACATCAGGATCGGACAACAGGAAAGGACATCACAGGATGGGACAACAATAACCAGCCCTGTGTGCTGGGAGTGACAGGTATATAAAGGGGAAACCACACCCAGGTGCATGGGATAATTGGTGAACAAGTTAACCCCTAAGGCAAACAAGAAAAGCATAATAGCAGCACCTCTGGTAATCAGAGGTACTGCTGCAATACAATACAATAATAGGATACAAAGGGCAGGAGCTGCCATGCAAAGCAGCATGTAATGCATAAGCTGAGGGCAGATCGTGACAGTACCCCCTCCTTTAAGGGCGGATTCCAGACGCCTAATTACCAGAAATGTCTGAGTTCATCGGAATCATAGTCTACAATTGGGGGCCCGGCAGAAAAGTCCTCGTCCATGGGCAAAAGGGCAAAGGAGGCCATGCCAGTTGCCAGTTCAAGAACTGCAGAACCTCCTCTCCTCTTACGTCCTCCTCTCTTACGGGACTTTCTCGGAATTGGGGCCTGAGCCAACTGAGTGGAGCACAAAGGCATCTCTTGGCCAGGTGAGATGGGTGGTACTGGTGATATTGCAGAGGCCCCGCAAGATGGTATAGCCGGGACAGTTACGAACTTGTTGAAAACTGCCTCAATAAAGGATTGAAAGTCCGATAAAATGGGGTGATGCTTCTCAATAAATGGGTTTGCCCAATCTAATGCCTCTCCCCTAAAATGGGATATTAGAAATAACACCTGTCTCTTAGGGCTACTAACAAGGCTTGGTGTGGAGGGGATCTTTGAAGCAAATAACCTCAGAAGGGCATTAAGTTGGGAAGGATGCCCCTCAAAGAAAGGTGACGGTTCAGACTTGGCATCCTCGGTAACAGATGGCTCGGACTTGGCAGACGACTTGGCAGCAGGCCCGACAGGAGACCCGGACTGGGCGGCAGGCTTGGCAGCGGGCCCGGACTGGGCGGCAGACTTGGCAGCGGGCCCGGACTGGGCGGCAGACTTGGCAGGGGGCCCGGACTGCGCGGCAGGCTTGGGAGCTGGCCCGGACTGCGCGGCAGGCTTGGGAGCTGGCCCGGACTGCGCGGCAGGCTTGGGAGCTGGCCCGGACTGGGCGGCAGACTTGCCAGCACTTTGAGAAGCCTGAGGGCAGACAGCACTTTGAGAAGCCTGAGGGCAGACAGCACTTTGAGAAGCCTGAGGGCAGACAGCACTTTGAGAAGCCTGAGGGCAGACAGCACTTTGAAAAGCTTGAGGGCAGACAGCACTTTGAAAAGCCTGAGGGCAGACAGCACTTTGAAAAGCCTGAGGGCAGACAGCACTTTGAGAAGCCTGAGGGCAGACAGCACTTTGAGAAGCCTGAGGGCAGACAGCACTTTGAGAAGCCTGAGGGCAGACAGCACTTTGAGAAGCCTGAGGGCAGACAGCACTTTGAGAAGCCTGAGGGCAGACAGCACCAAGTGGTAACTCGGGCTGAACCGCATGGACTGGCAACTCGGGCTGGACCGCATAGACTGGCAACTCGGGCTGGACCGCATAGACTGGCAACTCGGGCTGGACCGCATAGACTGGCAACTCGGGCTGGACCGCATAGACTGGCAACTCGGGCTGGAACGCATGGACTGGCAACTCGGGCTGGAACGCATGGACTGGCAACTCGGGCTGAAACGTATGGACTGGCAACTCGGGCTGGACCGCATGTACTGGCAACTCTTCTGGAGCAGACTGGAGGGACAGGACCCCCTCTGGAGAAGTCTTTAAGGGCAGCGCCCCCTCTGGAGCAGACGGTAAGGGCAGCGCCCCCTCTGGAGCAGACGGTAAGGGCAGCGCCCCCTCTGGAGCAGACGGTAAGGGCAGCGCCCCCTCTGGAGCAGACGGTAAGGGCAGCGCCCCCTCTGGAGCAGACTGGAAGGGCAGCGCCCCCTCTGGAGCAGACTGGAAGGGCAGCGCCCCCACTGGAGCAGACTGGAAGGGCAGCGCCCCCTCTGGAGCAGACTGGAAGGGCAGCGCCCCCTCTGGAGCAGACTGGAAGGGCAGCGCCCCCTCTGGAGCAGACTGGAAGGGCAGCGCCCCCTCTGGAGCAGACTGGAAGGGCAGCGCCCCCTCTGGAGCAGACTGGAAGGGCAGCGCCCCCTCTGGAGCAGACTGGAGCTCAGGAACAGAGACAGCGGCTGAAGACTCTGAACTGGACACAGTGGCTGGCACCTCAGAGCTGGAGGCAGATGCTGGCACCTCAGAGCTGGAGGCAGAGGTTGGCACCTCGGCACAGGAGACAGAGGCTGGCACCTCGGCACAGGAGACAGAGGCTGGCACCTCGGCACAGGAGACAGAGGCTGGCACCTCGGCACAGGAGACAGAGGCTGGCACCTCGGCACAGGAGACAGAGGGAGTGGGTGCCTCAGGACAGGCGGCTGGAGCTAGCAGATTGGGTCTCTTCGCAGAGAACAGGAATGCTGGAGCATAAACAGATTTGGAGTGCCGAGAGGAAACAACAGGAGATGATTCAGGAAGCTGACGTGGTCTACGGACAGGACAGTCCTGCAAGAAATGTGCCTTGCTGGCACAGTAGAGACACAGTTTGTTGGTTACTCTGCGCTGTCGCTCCACTTCGGTCAGATGGGGGCGTGGCCCACTTGTGAACCGGGCATTAGTTAAACTGCAGTTGTTAGTTAAATGCAAATTTGACATGGTATTATTGCAAGGTGTTGGCGGCACGGATTCAGCAGCAGACAGAGTTGGCTGGGTCAAATCAACAGTATTAGATTTCAGTGAAACAGTCTCTGATAGTCTCCTGAGTGGGTCCAAAAGCAAAGGGGAAAATTTGGCCAGCTGGGAGTGTAACAATATAATGTCCATTTGTAAGGTTTGTAGCAGTGGTAATTCCATGATTGGTAAAACAGACATGTTGCAAAAGACAAATGAAAACTTGATTGCAGCAAAAAAAGTCCCAGAAAAAAACAAAACTTTCACCTTACTCCAAAGCTGTTTTTTGGGCTGGTTATACTGTCACAGATCTCAAACAGAAGTACAGCTAGGAGTCACGAATTTGGTGAAAACACTCTGTGTTTATTTGCAGAGAGGTATTAACAACAGGTAATAAGGAGCAGTGATAAATACCAGGTTCCAACTGATGCAGAAAGTAGCATGAATGTCCAGAAACAACCAGGTAAACGGTAATGCAGGGTAGCAGAGGGTAGGTATTAACAACAGGTAATAAGGAGCAGTGAAAAATACCAGGTTCCAGCTGATGCAGAAAGTAGCATGAATGTCCAGAAACAATCAGGTAAGGACAACAGGAAATTACATCAGGATCGGACAACAGGAAAGGACATCACAGGATGGGACAACAATAACCAGCCCTGTGTGCTGGGAGTGACAGGTATATAAAGGGGAAACCACACCCAGGTGCATGGGATAATTGGTGAACAAGTTAACCCCTAAGGCAAACAAGAAAGGCATAATAGCAGCACCTCTGGTAATCAGAGGTACTGCTGCAGTACAATACAATAATAGGATACAAAGGGCAGGAGCTGCCATGCAAAGCAGCATGTAATGCATAAGCTGAGGGCAGATCGTGACAATTTGTCACAATTATGTGTTGGTATCAGTTATTTATAGAAGAGTGTTAAGAGGGTAAGAAAGGTTATTTAAGGTGGAAGCATTAGTCGTGACAGTGACAAGGTTAAATGTATGTGACAGGTCAAAAAGGGCTTTAGCACATCTGTTGGGTAATGTATGTGTCAAGGTTGGGGTAGCAGGGGAAGCAGTGACCTGTCAGGACTTAAAACTTTCAAGTGTGGTGGTAGAAAATGAGTGGCCTGAGACAGTCAATTGCTGTACTCTTACCTGCTGATTTGGCTTTTCTGTTCTAGAGTACTGGATCCCTTACATCTTCTGTAGGGTGAGTTGGTGGTTCTTTATAGACTAAAGTAATACAAGAATTTATTAACACATATTACACATTATTAGTATTTTTCCCATGTTTTTAAAACTTGCCTTGTGGTCTAAAAGTGGATGGTTCCATGGTATCCACTGTCCTTTCCACTCCTTCCACAAGAACTGGACTCGGATGCTGGCACATCTTCTCCTCCCACGTCGTGAAGCAGACCCGCAGTGGTTGGCCGCCACCTGTGCCCCTGGAATGTCTGGGTACCTTGTCCTTCCTATCTTTTGTGATGCGCTTACAATCGCAGAAACAACATTGATGGTTCTATGCCAGACTTTTACCGCACTGATGGATGCTGCAATTTTGCTCCAACGTTTCAACTTCTGCTTTTGGGAGATGGACTGCGCATTTGCTTAAATTATTGTATCATAGTTCTCCAGTACCCCAGTGACAAGGATGTCATTCTCCTCCATTCTTTGGGCTCTTGCTGCAGCAGCTTCATCCTCATTGACATCACTGTCATCTTCTGCATCCTGTGTTGCTTGGGTGCTTGCAGAGGATGCAACGATATCCACAATATACTGTCTCCTCTTTTCCCCTGTTGATCTTCTGTCTCAAGTAGCCACTCTTCCATCACTACCACCTGTCCCTTCTGGATCTTCAGCCTGCTTGTCCTGTGGATAAGAGTATTATAGACATTCTGCTCTATAAAAATAATTATCTAAATAAATGTGCAATATTGCTTTTTCTAATTATTCTAATTTACTGCAAAGTACTAAATCTTATTTATATCGTTCCTAGATCAGTTAAGTTACACAATACACTCATAAATAAATAAAATAATATGTAATATATAGCTTTTTCTACTGAAAAACAATGTAAATATAATTAGCAAAATTATCTTCTAACCAACACAATAATATACACACAATAATATATATTAAAGCTATATAAAATATTTGCATGTTTACTATTAAATAAAGAAAACTAATTTTATCTGTCAACTATGATATGTATATGTATGTAATGTGTTTGTGTGTAATGTGTGTGTATTTGGTTGAAGTGTATGTGCTTGAACTTTAAGTGCTGGGTTACTATGGATATAGATTTGTGCTATAGATAAATGTAATCAATGTGATTAATAAATTTTTCAATAATGTTGTACAGTTCAGAATAAACAACAGTGTTGTGGTGTATAGGGTGTATAGTGCAGGAATCACCATTATCCAACAAATTAGGAGAAAAGTTGTCAGAAAACAGAAGAGCTTCTGGTACAGATGAAGCCAGCAACATCGATAAAGCTCAGCAAATGGCAGCCAAAGTCGTGATCTATTTTTAATATCGACTGAATTGGCGCAGATAAGTTTACAAGTATTTTTGCTTCTTTTCACTTCCTCCAACGATTAACGCTGTACGGAGGCAGACACTATTTTCAAATTGAATTACAGATTTTTTTTCTCTGTGGCAGGTAAAAACATGGCACAATATTTATTTTTCAGGTTAATGTGACTGAAAAAAAATCTTGTGCTGAACTGAATTTCCCTCATAGTCTAAGGTTAATTTTGTCAACAACCGATTAACCTAGCATTATGTCTTTGGATTGTGGGAGGAAACCCATGCAAACATGGGGAGAACATACAAAGTCCACACAGGTAAGGCCCTGGTCAGGATTCCAAATCATGACCTCAACACTGTGAGGCAGTGCTAAACATTGAGCCACTATGCTGCCCAAAAGTAAATAGTTGAATGCTCCTTGCAATGTTTAATATGCATGAAAAAGGGGAATGGACCAATCCGCTCCAAGGTCCGGACAAACCTCAATTAGATATGTTTAATTATAATATATAATCCAAGGGGGTGCTCTCATAACTAGAATTATCTAGGAAATAACAAATACAGATGACAATAGATATCAACTGAACAAAGTAGTGTGTGAGGCACTCCTGTCCGAGAGGGTATATCAATATAAAATCAACTTTATTGATAGTTACTTAAAAATGCGACATAGACAAATAGCTAAATCCCACCTGGATCGGTGAATTTAAAATATACAAGTGAATAGAATTGAAATATAGTGTAAAGAGAATTAAAAAATGACCCAAAAAGGGGAGCCGGTCAATGTTATCAAATAGAAAACTCGTATAGTACCGTGGTTGTTAGTAGTAACTAGGGTCTGGTCCTCTAAATATGTGATTATAGTATGACAATTCATAGGACCATTAAGACCTATTGTAAAGCGTCTCTCCAGAAAGAGAAAATTTTTAATATCCTTCAGCTCCATTTTCTCAGAGTGCAGTGAGAAAATGGATTGATAGATAGATAAAGATAGATAGATAGATAGATAGATAGATAGATAAATAGATAGATAGATAGTGTAGTAAATTCTAAACAAATAAATCTGATTTCAAACAATGAAATTCAAATCATATGTATACCATCAATCATAAAGCCTATCAAGGCATTAACAAATTTCACCTTGTGATAAAAGGCTATATAAATCACAAAAAAATAACTAATGGTGTGAGTGCAATTCCAAGACCAAAACTCCCTGTGATATGAATAAAGATATTTTTCAAGCAGCTAATTTGAAGGAATTTTCCATGGAGTTTGCCCCTTATGTGATTGGACTTCCTTGACTCCTAAATTAATAGGCATGTGTAAATCCAATACCAATATTTTTAAAACACTGAAGACTTTCCACTGGCCCTATATAGATCATCAAGGAGTTTAGATGGAAAAGGAGGTGCACATAGTGCATTATCTCACTTTATTTGATCATCAAAATTTTAAATCAGACACACAACATAAACAGGTAACAGATTTCCCTTAGAAGAGAAAAGAGTCTATCTGCCTACCAGAAGACACAAGATGTAAGTGTCATTAAGCAATATCTTGTAGGGCCCCACTACGTGGCAGATGAAACAGAAAGAGCAGAAATCTAATGTCCTCAGGGTGAAGAGCCTGGTCTTCTCAAGGCTATGTGTTACAAGGTGTTTCCTGTCCCCTATTTTAATGAGTACACTAATTAATCAACAAACACAATAGTGATATTATTTAACCACACATTTCCTTCACAGTTGGTGCTTGAGAAATATCATTATTCATATCATTAGGAGTTTTGGTCTTGGAATTACATTGTTTGTGTTTATACAGACTTTTACCACAAATGTAACAGTACACTTCATTATTTGAAATAAGATTTATTTGTTTTGAATTATTACACTATATATATTTTTTTGATGTTTTTATATGCTCTGGAATTTTAGAAAGGATATAGAAGATTTAAAAGAAATATCATATGGACCTATAATTTTATTTTGTTTCCTTTTTTTGTATTACTGTTGATTTTATGTGGTAACATTGAGTAATTTCAAAATAGGATAATTCATATGGATCCTATTTTGGGTCCTTTAGTTGCGGAAAAACCTGACATTATATTTAAAAGGGCAAAAAACCTGAAATCTTTTCTAGCACTGAGTTAAGTAATAGTGAGACATTTTTGAAGAAAAACACTGAAGGATTTTTTAAGTGTTCTAATTGCAATATGCGTAAATTGGTGACAACTTTCAATAAAATATTTTTTGATTCCTCTAATACCAAAGAATTTAAAATACAGAAATTAATTAATTGCCAAACCACTCCAGTTATTTACATATTAGAGTGTCCCTGCAATTTGAAGTATGTGGGGAAGATTAAGAGGTGTTGAAACTACGAATCCAACAGCATGTGAGAGCTGTCAAGAACAAATCTGAACTACACTCGGTGCCTAAACATTTTATTAGATACCATAATGCTGATTTTAGCGGTCTTAGGTTAAAGGATATTGAGAATGTTTTATTAGGTTCACGAGGTGATGATTTGGCTAATAAGCTCACTTGTAGAGAAATGTTTTAAATATTCAGATTAAACACTTTGGCTCCTTATGGACTAAATGAGGCCTATTAATTGGCTTCTTTCATTGATTAATTGTATTTTTTTAGCTTTCAATATTCATATATATCTCATGGTGTAGGGTTATATGTATATCATTTATTTATGTTTGTGTATATATTTGTTTTTAGGTATTTGGTGCATATGTAGTATGTTTGTTCTTCTGATTTGTATTAGTTTGATAGTTATTTTTTATGTGTTTCTCTTAAATTATATGTAGTATATATGTTCATTTGATTTATATAATTCTGTCAGTAATACCTTTATCTATGTATTTCTTAAATTATTTAATGCTTAGACTTAAAATATTGATATAGTTGTAATATTGTTGTTGATCTTCTAGGAAATGGCGCCCACACCCGGGCTATTGGTGTATACTTAATATTTAAGAATATTGTGCTCAGGCTTTTTATTCCTTTTTTATTACTTTTTATACTATCAATTCTCATAATATTATCGATTTTCATATGTGGTAACTAGAATAATGACTTTGATGACTGGTTAAATACATACATATTTTTGTTATGCCATCATAGTGTTTTAACAAAGCTAATGGCAGACTAGAAGATAATAATTGCAAAAAAAATCACTATGCAGTGTATAGTGTTTCATTACTGGTAGCCCAAATAATATAGAAATTAATTCTTTACAGGTCATCCAAGTTATAAAACAGATGTACTAAACTAAGTCAATAAAATATTATTTGGTTGTCAGTTACTTTACAGTAATAAGAAAAGGCATGGTTGTGGGATTTTAAGTGGAGTGAAATGGTTGCGAAAAATTCTTTTTTTTTTGCTGCAACATTTAACAGTGGCAAAGAATTAGAGCATCCATTTCTACAATAACGGGCAACACAGTCTGACAATGAGCAGACATCACTGTATTATCTGTATTTTGTATACTTTAATTTATGATGTCGACAATTTAACCAAAAAATTTTGACATAATAATAAGCCTGTTGGACATCTCATGTGTCAACATTTCACATTATGGATTTGTGTCGACATTAGGTATTTTATGTTTGTTGACATTTTGTTCGTGTCTGCATTTCTTTGGTCAACATGTAGACATTATCTCAGTCGACATTATTTACACATTGTACATTGGACATTCCGACTAGATCCCTTTAATCCTGCTTTCTATTGACTAGATAGCTCGAACTGAATGCTGTTTCAGCTATCTTGCCCTACAGGGCATAAGAGGAGGCACCATGGACTTATGAATTATTGGGGCAATCGTTTTATTACTGATTAAGGAGTAAAAATGAATTTATAATTAACTTATGAAGGCAAAATTAACTGTCATTATATTAAGGAACACAATAATAATTATATAATGAAAACTTAAATTTGCCCCATAAATTATTTTTGCCCCCTTAATCAATAATTATTTCCCCCATAGTTCATAAGTCAATGGTGTCTCTTGTTGTGATTGGAAAGACAGCAATCTCGCCTCTCACAACCAACTCTTTTTTCTGGCTGTTTCTCTGGCTGTTTGTCAAACCATATCCTAATAAATCTGATAGTCAACATTATTACCATGTTGAAAATCAGGACAGAGATGGTGCTTTGTAAAATGACGGTTTTCAGGCAGGTTTCATGGTGTATGGCCGTTAGTAAAACCATCGGTTTCAAAATCATCTAAATAAACACTCTATAGTACATCTAGCCTTAAGCATTAATTTCTACTGAAAGGAAACAGAATGCAAATATCAGCACAGCTTAAAAAGGTATATGATGATAAAAAAGAATGCAAATCAGACCCAGGCCATGATAATAAGATAGGTAGGACTGAATGATGCAGACCTATTTCTGCATGTGTGATAAATATGTGGGAGTATGTGTTTTGTGCAAAGGTTCTATATCTAAACTCTCTAGCTGGAGACCGTACTTAGGATATTCAGCATTTCTCACTAATTAATGGAAATAAAAAGGTGTAGATTATAATAACTATCTATGTCTAAGAACTGAGGCTATTAATACACAGATTGTGAAAAATCTAATTACTTACACAGAAATTAAATGTTAGGTCAAAATAATTACTAGAGAGATCATAACAAAAAATCAATAATTTAATTAACACTAGACAGAAGAACAAACTTCTTGGAAGAGCTCCCACGAAGATTCTTTGATTACCATTTGCGGGAATGTAGTTGGTCATTCCAGCAAAGCAAAAATGTCCCTTTATAATACTGCTTCCTTTTAATTGGTGTTATCCCATATTTTTAAATTAATTGCACAAAAATATGGCTATATTTATTTCATATTTTACTTGAATCTTTAATTACATTGCTTTTTGTGAGCATAAAAATGTTTCTCCTCTATAACCTGATTTGTGCAAAAAAGATCCTGATTCCCGAAACCTTGTCGGAGTCTTTAGGGACAGCTGTTAGCCAGTTTAAGTGGAGCTCAGTGCTATTAACTTTCATTGCTCCGGTCTTAATATCATAGCCACACTCCTCACATTGTGTTAAACTGGATCCGTATCTTTAATCTTTTATGGACTATATAAATTATAACTGATGGACTTTGTCTATGGTAGAATTTAAGATTTTGTTTATAACACTAAATACTTTATTTATAAAGGTTGTGAAAGTGCACCAAAAAATCCTTGTATAAATATGATTGTTTTTCTGTACACTTGTATATAACAGTGTATAAGATCCTAATCCAGTAGCATTCAGTCATACTGGACTCTTATCATATCATTCCTCACAACAGGTTTGAGTACGCAATCAGGGCCTGATTCATCAAGGAACGCAAAGTGAGCGCAACTTGCATTTTTAAAATCTTACGCCCGTACTCAAATACAAGTGGATCTCAAGAAACGTTTACTTTGAAAACAGGTATCAGGGGCAAACGCAGAATTTCTAGAGGGGAGGTTCTATTCCACAATGCCAGAGTGTATGAAAAGGGCGTGCCTTCGTTTAAAACAGTGCTAGGCAGCTCTCCATCTCTTCCCATCTCCTTCAAATTTATGGGCAATGGTAGCCAACTGTCCTGATTCTGCACAAAATCAGGACTGTCCCACCAGAATCAGGACAGTTGTGCTGCAGTTTCCTACATATTCTTGTACTTTTCCCTACCTGCGGCTGCTGGTATCTTAAGCTCATTTGCTGCTTGTCTGGATCCTAGAATGTTGGAGCCCTGTTTCGCAATAAGGGAGATACATAAAATACGGAAAGTATAGCAGTGAATGAGCCCATTTAGGCCTCCCTCCCCAATCAAACCAGATGTTAAATCAATAGCACTTACATTTAATAATTAGGCCTCCCCTACCTGAAACCAGCCCAACATTAAATTATTAGTATTCACAAATAAAAAGTAGACCTATTTCATCCCTACCAGCCCCAACCTTGAATTAATAGCATTCCCATTTAATAAATAGACCTATTTCCTCCCTACCAGCCCCGACATTAAACTAATAGCATACACAGTTAATAAATAGCTTGCCCCCCATTTAGCCTCATCAGTAAATAACTATCATTCAGACTTAATAGATAGATCACATTCCCCTGCCATTACATTAATGGTACTCAAAATTAATAAATACATGTATTTACCCCCAAACATCCCAATACTAAATAATTTGTATTCCCATCTAATAATTAAACCTATGTCACCCCATATTGCCCCAATATTACATCATGAGTATTCACAATCACTAATTAGAGCTCCTTCTCTCTAAACTAAGCCCCACATTAAATTAATAAGCTTCAAACCACCCTAAAAATAATTAAATAATGCCATTATAGTTATAGTTATAGTTATATATCCATTCAGACCACTGCTCCGGATTCTTCCTTGTACAACACTGCTACTGTATACCAGATGTTTGCTAAGCCATTCTCCTTATTTATCAGACTCTTACAGTATACCAGAGCTCTGCTAATCCATTCTGGCTACGACTCCAGATTCTCCCTATTTCCACACTGTTTAGCTACTGTTTAGCTAGCTTTAGTGTGTTTTAATCCTGCTCCACCGTTCTGTGTCCTGCCACGGCCTTGCATCTTTCACCTATCACATCAGTGGGCTAACCTAAGGACTGCAATCTGCGAACTCCCGACAGCAAAATCCATTCCACCTTGTGGAGGTTTTTGGAGACTAAGGGGTTCATTTGACTTCGCACCTTAGAAAGGCCTGTGCAAAACCTGACTGACAATATAATCTTCCGTGACTGTAACAGTAGGCTCTGACCCCCACACTGATGCAGGCATCTGGCAACCCCTCTCCGAGGGATCTCCTTGAGAATCTTGTAGGCCAGGTCAAAGAATTAGAGAAGAACCAGGCTCAGCTATTGCAATATTTGCATGGTCTTTCCACCAGTTTAGACACGCTTCAGAGGACACTAGCCTCACAAGTAACACCTCCAGCTGCTTCTTCCCTGATGCAAAGTTCAGTGGTGACCCAACCTGTAGCCTCTCTAAATCCTCCTAAGATCGACGGTGATCTTAAAGCTTACTGAGAATTTTTTAAATCAATGTGCCATTCAATATGATCTACAATCTAGGATTTTTCATACAGAATAAACAAAGGTGGCATATATTATTTCTCTCTTGTCTAGACAAGTTTTGGCTTGGGCATCTCCTTTATGGGAGCACAATGATCCCCTGTTGCATAAGCTCCACCTTTTTGGAAACTGTCAAGAACATAGAGAACTTACAGTTATTTACAAGGGTTAACCCATCACATAATTGTGTGGAATAAAGCCTAAATCAGCGGTGTAAATATGCAATATCAAATGAATATATTGATAAATTAAGCAACTAAAGTGTAAAATGGGAAGTCAGAAAGTCTGATGTGTGTGTATTCAGTGACTCTGCACATCCCAGTGTTAGAAGACAGCAGTGTCGCCTGTAGCAGCTCCAAAGGGCCCCTGCTGTGAGCTATATCCTGACACAAGTTAGTTTATTGGACACCTGAATAGACTTTGTGGGGCCGTTCACAGTCCCACATCCTTGCAGACAAAGGCCGCATTTGAAGGCTGCCTATACAGGTATATAGAAATAGGAACTTCAAAAGGAAAATGTCTTCATATTTCATATTTTGGGAAATCTGGGTGTCCCTCCATACCGAGGGGCAAAAACCACACCCATGTTGTGATTTATACTTACTAGCGTTACACGGGAACAGCTTTAAACACATGTCTTTGGGAAAGGAATTTCATATTGCTTGATTCCACCATGTTTGATATTTAAACGTGCGGGAGATTATGACTGGTTTATTGACGGGAGAGTTATGTTTCTGGGATATATTTGAGAAAGTTAAGACAGATCAAAACTTAGGGATAGTTTTGAACAAGCCTTATGTGACAAAGAAGAAACATTTCTGCCCCCACATTAGCATCCACATTGCCCCCTGTGAATCAAGTCCCATTTGAGTTTGCTTAAAAACCTGTGTTGTAAAGGGAGAAATTGTCAGTCTTTTGGGAAATCAATTATTCATTGTTAACCTGTCGATCTTCAAGCCAATTTCCCTTGGCTCAGAATATACCACTTCCATGTAAGTTATACTCTGAATCTAATCCTTTTTATTTTAAACTGTTTTGCTTGTGTATGTTATGTGAATTGTTTATTTTTTTAAAAAATCTGTATGCCCTGTACCTTTGTATATTAAATCTATAAACTTAGTAAGTGGAGTCCTTGATACTCTAACGAATCCATTAGCCTGATAAAAAGAATATAGCTCGACCAAGTTAACCCTGTGAATGCCGGTGTGTGATTTATTAATGCATTTGACTAACAAGCCTAGTGTGTGCTTGCATTTACATTTGTGTAACAGTCTGGAGGTGTGACGAGTAAACCCTTTGATTGCTGGGGGGGCTTTGCTATCCTGTAGGTAGCCGGAAGCTTTGTGTGCCAGTGTGGGACAGTATATTGGGGTCCTATCGCCAGTATTCAATAGGTGATGGCAATCCTGACGTGTGTGGGGGTGTGAGAGCGATGTGTGGGGGCAATTCAGTAGGTCTATAACCTGAGTGATAGGTAGAGAGAGACTGCAGGCTGGAATCATGTGTAACTTCATACAGCAAACACCCCAAAGTCACGAAAGCTGGGAGCGTGTTTGTGACAGAAACCTTTAAAAAAGATTTTTGATGAGCCTGGAGGAATTTCCAGTGAAGCTTCTGGCATTATACACCTTTGCCAGGGAACTGTGAGGAAAGCTTTCCTGCTCAAAGCTCCCCGTCCATTCAGCACTCCCGCACTATCTCTTCCAGGTGCGTGGCTCTCTCTCCTGTGCAATCATGTGGTCACAGGCAGGGAATTTAAACTTCCTTATGCTATTTATCAACTGCTCTAACACTTGCCCAGTGTCAGAGCAACAGGTTATTATGGAGCATCTGACTCCGGTATCCTCTCTACTTGTGTTTTAACTTCCTGCATTGGATACCCTGTGTCTGACCTCTGACTACCCTTTTGACTACAGCTTGCTCTCCCTGTGCTGCACTACTGGAATGTGTACCAGACCCAGGCTATTCTCTACCATGGCTTCTCTTCGTCCTTTATAGCTGTTCTTTACCTTACAATTCTTTTCTCCTACTGCTGCTGCCTCCCTCCTATCTTCCACATCAGAGAGCTGATCCAAGGGCTGCGACCTGTGAATTCCCGGCTGCTAAGTCCATCCCACTGCAGCAGTTCTTGGTGAAGACCGGGCAGTTTGTTAGACTCCGTGCCTTGGTAGACCAGCATTGACTCTGACTAGAGGTACCTATCTGTGTGGATAACAGTTTGCTTTGACCAAACAATGGAGGGATCCAGAAAACCTCCTCAGCGAGATCTCCTAGAGTATCTTATAGGTTGGCCAGAAGAACAAGAGAAGAATCAAGCACACCTTCTACAATACATTCAGGGTCTCACTACTTACCTCGATACGCTGCAGAACACCTTGGCTTCACAAGCCAATATACCAGACCCTTCGCCTCAGGCGCAAACTCCAGCAGTGGCCCAAGCCACGGTTTCCCATCTCCGGATCCTAATCCTCCTAAATTTGATGGTGATCCCAAGGCCTGTGGTGGATTTCTAAACCAGTGCGCAGTACAGTTTGAATTACAGCCAGGAAATTTTCTTACTGAGAAGACTAAAGTTATTATCTCCCTTCTGTATGTACAAGCCTTAGCATGGGCCTCTCCATTGAGGAAGCAAAAGGACCCCTTGTTGCACAATAGTTCCACTTTCTTGTAAACTTTTAAAAAGATATTTGATGAACCTGGTCGGGTTTTTAGCATACTGGTATTCTTCGCTTACGTCAGGGATCGTTCATTCTCAGTCAGTATGCTATTCAATTCCGTACTTTGGCTGCTTAGTTACAGTGGAACAATGAAGCTTTGGTAGCCACATTTTGGCAGGGATTATCTGATCGGATTAAGGATGAAGTTGCAGGTCGTGAACTTCCTGCCTCCCTTAACGCCCTTTCTCTCTGTGCAACAAAATCGATATGCATTTTAGAGAGAGAAATCAAGAGAGAGAACACTCCTCTGTCAGAAACAATCTCTTGAGGGAACCCATGCAGTCGAAAAATTTATTGGATGAAGTGTTGCGCCAGGATTGAGAAAGAAGGCAAGCCCACAAGTGGTACACCACGACCCAGACTGTATTATGACCTCTACTGGTAGGGAGATCAGTTATGAAATCCATGCTGATGTGAGTCCATGGTTTGGAAGGTATAGAAAGGGGTAACAGAGGTCACATAGGAGCCAGGCGAGAAGATTTGTGCTGTGCACAAACATCACAGGAAGCAACAAAGTCCTTAACATCACCACGAATGGATGGCCACCAATAGGAGCGGCAAATTAACTCGTAGGTTTTCTGAAACCATGCATGGCCAGAAAATTTAGAAGCATGGTACCAACGTAATAATTTTTTCCGGAGTGTTTTTGGAACGAAAGATTTACCAGGAGGAGGAGATTGAGACACAGTAGAAGCTAGCAAGCACTTAGGATCCAAGATGGGGCGATAAGTATATGGATCTGTATCTGCTGAAGTATCAAAGACTTGAGACAAAGTATCCGCTCTTTTATTCAAATGTCCAGGTTTAAAAGTGACATGGAGATTAAAACGAGAGAAAAAGAGAGACCATCGAGCTTGCCGAGGATTGAGACATTGTGCCGTTTGTAGATACAGCAAATTTTTATGGTCAGTGAAAATAGTTACTACATGTTGAGCCCCTTCCAAAAGGTATCGCCACTCTGATAATGCCAACTTCATAGCTAGTAATTCTTTGTCACCGATGGTGTAATTTTGTTCTGCTGGTAAAAACTTTCGAGAGAAAAAAGCACACGGCAACAGGTGGTTGGTAGATGACCGTTGGGAGAGGACTGCTCCAACACCAACTGCTGATGCATCCACTTCTAACAAGAATGGTTGTGAAAGATTTGGTTGTTGGAGAATGGGCGCTGAAGAAAAAACCTTTTTGAGATAAGAGAAAGCCTCTAAGGCCTCCACTGGCCACTTCTTTGGGTTAGCCCCTTTTTTGGTGAAGGCTGTAATGGGAGCCACTATGCTGGAGTAATTTAAGATGAACTATCGGTAGTAATTTGCAAAGCCTAGAAAGCGTTGAATGGCTTTGAGTGTAGCTGGCAGCGGCCAGTCTAGAATGGACTGAACCTTTTCTGGATCCATCTGTAGACCGGATCCGGAAATGATGAAACCTAGAAAAGGCATAGAAGCTGCTTCAAACGAACATTTCTCCAACTTGCAGTACAGATGATTCCTGCGAAGCATAGTTAGTACTTCGGCCACATGCTCCCTATTCTTTTGTATATTTCTATATGTTTGGAGTGGAGTGTGACAACACACGTGCTGAGACGTCTGTAAGGAAACGGAGAATTATTCTACAGGCCTATATTTGACTTCCTGAATGTAAGCTCATACCCTGAGGGGGAGGAAATTGGAGGAAGGATCACGGGTGCTGTATTGAAACTTATTATCATCACCAAGTTTTGAACACTCCATACATGCCCATAGTGGTGGCGGACTATACTTGATGTTTTACGTTATTATGCTATGTTGGTTTTCTTTCTTTTTTATTATGTACCTCACATGATGAGAGGATTGAGGGAGTGTATCTCTCTGATTTAGAAGTTCTCTGTGTTTCAAGAACGGGAGCGCCAGTGTACGTACCATTTTGTGTATATTATTCTACATGTTTTAATATGTATATATTATTATTTATTTTTAATCAGTACATTTATATATTAAAATGTATCATTTTAATATTGTAAACATTTAACCATGACCATTCATATTAGAGAGAATTCTATATTTTTTATTTTATACATACTGGACTTGGTTTAAGTTGGCACCATGGAGAGTAACAGCAACAGGAGGTTGTGGCTATGGGGAAGCTTGAGGGTAAACATTTAAGTCCAGGCTTCTGGGGTGTGGATTTTCTTTGTATTGCAGTTTATACTCTGTTTAAGTTCTGTTTGGCTGTGCTTCATTGTTTTTTGAATGATGTCATTAGCATCTTCTGACTAATTTTTGATGTGTAAGGGATATAATAGATAAATTCTGGACAATATTTATTTGAAAACTGTATACTATATGAAATAGAACAGGCATGGTAATTTATTTATTTATTTATTGTAATTAATTACAGTGAATGTCAATGACTGTTAACAACCTCTTCAGTTCAACTGCAATTTACGAGCTATAGAAAGAAACAGCGTACTATAAAAATAAAAATATAAATGTGATAAGAGCATTAATTAGGTAAATGTTATGGCAGTAAATAAATAAAGTAATTTGAAGTGCACAATGCATAATACAGTTGAGTTAATTAGCACCATTTACATTCAATCCTGTGAAAAAGGAAGTACGCTCTCTTTTAAATCTGTTTTTTTTACATTACAGGACATAAAAAAACAACCATTTAGTCCTCACAAAGCCCTAAAATTTGTTTAGATCTAATCTCATGTGACAAATAACCAATAACAGATTTTACTGTGTAAGTATCCAACAACAGTAAAAACACGATGAAGAAGTCAGTACACTCTTAATGTGTCCATATCAATAAAAAGGGTAATTTGAGTCAGTTGATGCTAATAACGTGCTCTTTATTAGTTAATCACCAAAAATACAACTAAAATGCATGACTCTACCATTATAAAAAGACTGAAAAAGTCTTTCATGAAAGGGGAGCCAACAGAAGGTCCCTTTTCTCCAAAAAGAAATATTGTATTACGGCTTGGGTTTGTAAAGTTGCATCTGAATGAAATAATGTCATCTGCATAGACAAAAGTGAAATGGTGTTTCACACAGTGTATCACTGCAAGGACCTCATACTAACCATCAAGCATGATGGTGGAGAGATGATGAATAAATGTAATTTTGCAGTCACAGGACACTTCACAAGCATTGAGTCCACCATGAATTCCTTTTTTTTCCACAGTATTCTGGCTATGTTTTTAATGTGCTACACTAATGTGCATTCCTTGCATTGTTACATGGCCTGTCCGGAAGAAAACGTTCTCTTTTCATTGCCTCACTTTCCTTAATCGGGCCCTATGGGCCTGATTCATTAAGGATCTTAAATGAAGAGGTATCTTATTTCAGTCTCCAGGACAAAACCATGTTACAATGCAAGGGGTGCAAACTAGTATTCTGTTTTGCACATAAGTTAAATACGGACTGTTTTTTCATGTAGCACACAAATACTTGATAGCTTATTTGTACACTGAAATGTAAAGTTGATATTTGTGTGCTACATGAAAAAAACAGTCAGTATTTAACTTATGTGCAAAACAGAATACTAATTTGCACCCAATGCATTGTAACATGGTTTTGTCCAGGAGACTGAAATAAGATACCTCTTTATTTAAGATCCTTAATGAATCAGGCCCTATGTGTCTAAATAACATAGATCATGTTTCATCATTCCAAATGTAAGCTTTAGTTTATAACTAACAATATTGTAACGGTCTGACCCCTTTCTGCAAGGCTAAGTCTATACAGGTGTAGTGCTGCATTTCTATCATCAGTAGCCCAGCCCAAGGTCTCCTAAGCAACTGCCCAGCCTGAGGTAACAACCGTTGACCCGCAGTCAAAGTGCCCAGCCACTGACCCGCAGCCAAAGGCTTCAGGGTGTACAGGTAAAGTATTCAGAGTGTTCAGAAGCCTAGGACTTCTGTGATAAAGTTTCCAAGGAAACTGCCTCTAATCTTCCCATGGTTCAGCCACTGACTATTGATGGGAAGCTGGAGTAATTTATTGCTCTTACAGAGCAGTGTATTAGTCAGTTCCTTTCCAACCCTAAACATTATGCCACACAATTTAATCAAGTGACAACCATATTAATGAGTTTTAAAGTAAATGCTCTGGAGTGAGCGATGCCTCTAATAGAATCTAATCACCTCATTCTTCATCATACCAGTATCTTTATCAGTGCAGTAGCGAATAAATTTGATCCACCCTCTCTTTTCAACTGACTCTCTGATATCATAGAAGCTTCTATTTCTTCACCAGAAATAGAAACTTCCACATTCTTACCCGACTGCTTACCCCACTTACCAAGTTCCACCAGTATCGGAGTGAAAGTGACAAGTGGGGTAAGCAAGTCAGGGGACGCCATGCCTGAGAAGTGCTCCGCTCCATCTGCCTTCCCCACTTGACCAGTCCACCGGGTCAGTAAAAATAGAAATACTGATGGCTGCACTCACCACTGGTGGCGCCGCCACCCGGTGCCCTCCTCCCTGCTCCCTTCTATGGTGCAGAGAGGAGACAGAAGACAGAAGAGGAAGAGACAGAAGAAAAGAAAGTTCTAGAAAGTAAAGTAAAGTAGTAAAGAACAGAGAGGAGCAGTGTGATGAGATAGGCACAGGAGGTGGCACTGGGTGATCGAGGTGGCTGTTTGAATAAGGTGGCATAAAGGTGAAACAGTGTGATGGAGGAGCAAAAGTGTGATGATGGGGGAATGTGTGATGACGGGGGGACAGTGTTTTTGAGGGGGCACAGTGTGATGGATAGCTAAGAGTGTGATGAAAGGGGCTGTATGATATGGGTGTAATAAAAGGGAAACAGTGTGATGGAGGAGCAACAATGTGATGATGAAAGGGGTTATAGTGTGATAATGAAGGGGCACAGTGTGATAAAGGAGGGTGCACAGTGTGATGATTGTGGCACAGTGTGATGTAAAGGCAAGAGTGATGAAAGGAGCTGTTTGATAAAGGTGGCACTGTGTAATAAAGGGGAAACAGTGTAATGGAGGCACAATGGAGTAATGATGCAGTGGGCACAGTGTGATTAAGGAGCGGGCACAGTGTGATTAAGGAGTGGGCACAGTGTGATGATGGGGCACAGTGTGATGACGGGGACACAGTGTGATGCAGAGGCAAGAGTTTGATGAAAGGAACTGTTTGATAAAGTGTAATAAAGGGGAACCAGTGTGATGAAGGAGCAAAAGTGTGATGATGAAGGAGGGCACAGTGTGATGATGAAGGGGCACAGTATGATAATGTTATGAACGAGGGGCAGTGTGATGAAGCAGTAACAGTGTGATGAAGGAAGGACACAGTGTGATAAAGGAAGGCACAGAAAGATGAAGGAGGGAACAGCGCAATGAAGGGGGAATAGTGTGTAAGAGCAAAAATGAAGGAGGGCACAGTGTGATGAAGCATGGATCCAGTGTGCTGATGGACAAGCAAAACTGTGATGGTGGAGGGACACAGTGTGATGAAGGGGGGTAGTGTGTGATGAAGGTGCAAAAGTGTGATGAAAAAGTGACATTTTTTTCTCTTCTCACCAAACTAGTTTGCCAAAAACATAACATTTTATTACAAAGAATACACATTCTTCATTTATATTATTCATATAGCAATAAAAGTTTGTTATTAAAGTTTATTATATGATTTGTATTAAAATTAGAAAAATCATTATTGAATGAGCAAATGATTTATAACTGAAGAGGGCGCAAATTTAGTTTTTGCAGTGGGGTGCCAGACATGCTAGCACCAGCCTTGACTAGAATCAACATTAACTCCATTGCCAGCTAAAGCATCCATGGATGTTTCAGATCCTGAAGCACCCATGTGGGAAGACCTATATGTAAAATGAAAGGTCATCTAACTAAAGCCAAGTAAAAGAACGTTTTCTAGTTCGGGGAGAGGAATCCACTTTGTTTAGAGGGGTGTACTATAACGGTCCAACTTCTTTATGCACAAAGTCCATGCAAGTGCTGCATTTCTACCACCAGTCAATCTTCAAACGTCTGCTGATATGACTTCCATAGTTTTACTGAACTACGGAAAATAAATTTGAATTACCGGAGGAACATTCAGCCGAGAGTTGGTGAGATACCACTGGACACATCAATTGCTTCTAAGCTAAGTGATCCCAAGGAACTTGCTGCATATTATTTTCACATTATATCATCTGCTCTCTGCCAGTTTCTCTCTCCCCAAAAATAGTTTTCATTATTGAAATCTTGCAGCGATTTTAATATATATTTTAACTGGGATTTGCTCCATTCTAGAACATATTGAGACATATTCTCATTTATCCAATATATTATTGGTTATAAATTAAAGACTACATTTGGGATGATGACTCTAATACCAATTATTATTTAAAGACAGATTTATATCTCTGCATGATCTATATTATTTATTCCTCCTCCTCCCATCCATCCTTCTCAGAGGAATCTGTCCTTTTCCCTCTGCCAGTGCATCTGTCACATGGATCCCCCAATGGAGACACATGAAGGAACATGGTGCTAGAGTGTCTGCCTCATCTGTTACATGTTTAATTCATTTGTTCATCTTTCATTTCTAATTTAGTCTCTTGGGACTGCTATTTGAATTTACTGAGTGACTGAGAAGTGGCGGTATGCCATACAGGCACATACCGCCCTTCTTCAACCATTGTTTCTGCTAATTCCAGTTCCCATGCTACCTAGCATCTTGCTTGTCTTTTTGGTTTGAAATAATGACTCCTAGATCCCTTTGCCCCTCAGTACTTTTATATCATTAATACTATATTAAGCCTTTGCATTTTTGAGACCTAAGTGCATGATTTTGCATATTTTGCTTACATTGAACATTCTTGACCATCTTGACCATTTTCTACCTAGATCATCAATCATTTTGGTTACTCCACCCTAGTGTGTCAACTTGCTAAATAATTTTGTGTCATCTCCAAAAATGCATAATTTATCTTAAACGACAATTAGTAATGTAGCCAATAAAAATATTAAAGATCAATGGTCCAAAACAGATCCTTGCTATAATTCACTGGTAACCTCTTCTGAATGCATTCTGTTTACTACAACTCTGTCATCTATTTTTAAACTAATATTATATCTACTCAACAACCTTTGAATCCAATGGCAAGATTTCCAATTTATCAGTCTTTGCTGTGGGATAGTGTTAAAGCTATTATTTAAAATTTTCTGATTAGCAATTTGAGGACTGTGGCTGCCTTCAATTCGGCCTAGCACCCAAATCATTTGTTCATAGTTGTTTTTATTTAGTACATTTTTCAGCAAGGTCCAACTAGAAATATCTATAACATGTATGCAGATACAACAGAAACAGGTATGTACCTGTATTATAGAAATTAATTGTTAGTGTAAATACCAATCTGAATGAGGTCACCTTGTCACGCTAGATGGGCGTTCACAATTTGATAAAAATATGTTTATTTTAGATATTATATTGAATATTAATATGACAGAGTTTATATGCAAATGTTTGTTATTGTGATTAAAGTAGTATGTTTGCAGTGTTTAAAGTGTGCTCTTCCAATCTAGTTCTATATTATGTATAGTTATTCACAGCGGTGATGCACCTTTTCATACATATGGTGTATTTGAGTGTATGGACTAAATTACTCATTAGTTTATTACTACACTCTAGATAAGCTAGACTTACTCCTGTTAATAGGGAGCACTTAACCAAGTCAGTTAATGGCATAACTAAATACAGCAAAAATCCTGTAAATTGTGTTGAAGATTCCCCTTTGGCCATGTGCAGTACATGTGGAGATGAAATATAGAGAACTTATGTTAACAGTTTGGATCTCAACCAACCAACTTACAACTTACTTTTAGGTTGTAGTTAGAACATATAATGCAGCTGTTACCTGTTCACATCAGTTCTAAAGGCTTGAACCTTTTCCCAGAAAGCAGAGGTGTCATCCCCACTACACTGATTGGCAGTGAAAGAGTAGTGTAGTTTTCAAGACAATTAAAGACGGGCAGTTCAACCAGAACGTGCCCTGGAACCTATTATTCTAAAAAGTAGGGGACTAAGGCATAGGGACACTAAGAAGCCAACTAGTCTGAAGAAGGTTAATATTGCTCGTATAGTCCCACTCAAAAGCCTAGGATATGTGTGTAGCATGTCTCTTTCAGCAGTATTAGTTTGTCGGGGCCCCATAGCTCCTTACTCCAGTGTTCTGTTAGGCAAGCCCCCAGGTATTTCCCTCCTTCTTGTGTTGCAGGTGATGAATTAAAAAGATTCCACAGTAAATATCACTGTGCTTGAGCAAAATGTATTTTTTGTGCTGTTAGTGTCTAGCACTTCTGAAACATGTTCCAGGTTTAGAGGAGCTGATTAACTTCTATTCTAAAGCCACATGAGTCAAGACAGTAAGTAGTTAAAAATTAATAAAGTTGTGATGCAAAGCACTGCTTGGAAAAAGGACAATACACAACATCACATTTCACTAATAAATACAAAAAAGTAACAGACATTGACCCATTTCACATATGCATAAACACATTTATTTTGTTGTTTGTTTGTTTTTTTTAAAAAAAAAGCACATTGTAAGAGATGAGATGTGTGTTATAATGAATAAACATTCCCATTCTATAACTAACGCACATCTATCAATGCAATCAAGGATATGTGTCTTTTGACAAGCATTCTTCTAAAAGTAGGATTCGGCACTTGCCAATATGGAATAAAATTATTGTCATATTGCTTTAAATATGAGCATTATTCTATTCACACTACACACAACTTTGCAAATCTAATATACAACTCTTCTTTAAAACAACGTGGCCACAAATTATTACCATTACTACGTAATTTTAGCACAGATTTTTGCTCGCGGCTCACAGAGCTTGCGAATAAAAATCAGGCGAGAAATTACCATAGTAACCGTAATAATGTACAGGTATTACCGTAGTACTGGTAATAGTACTTGGGCGGTGTTGTTTTAAAGAATAACCCAGAGAATGAATCTACACTTTGTAAGGATGCTTATATGAACTTACATCCTTTTTAAAATTATATTTATAATTATGTCAGCACTTGAGATCTCTTAAAACGGTATTTTGATAATTTCCTCTGGTAGTAAAAACTAATAGACAAAATCATTTATGAAACACTAGCATATTCCACTTTGTCAGTATGTTTGTTTTTCTACAGGAATTCATGCTGCTTTTTCATAAAATATCTCTTATGGAGAGCACAAACTCATTTACTTGCTATTTTAGAAAGGAGCACTAAAGTTATCCATTAGTCAAAAAATTGTAAAACATGTAGAGAAATAAAAAAAAGTCTAATAAAAGCCCAACCTCAAAGTTTAGCTCATGTATTTATTGCTAATCAAAAGTAGCAAGTGTTTTATGTTTCAAGAGGTATAGTATGTTTATGAAATTACCCAAGATTTGGGGAACATTGAAAGGGGGAAACCTTGTCTGATTACACAGGAGGTCATTTATGAAGTGCTCTCAAGGATGTAAAATGTTGGTTTTTTACCTGTACAAATCAAGGTGCATGTCAACTCTCCCCATTTGGTAGACACCTCTACAAAACAGCAGTGCACCTCAATGACAGAAAGATCTTTAGAGGTACACTATGCAAAAGTGTAACGGTCATATCAAAGTCCAAACCTTCTACCATTTAGTACCAACACTTTCAACACAATATGCTCCTAAAATACTGTCTCAATTTAATCTCATTTATGCCTTATGAGAATGAGGAAACATCAGGGGATAAATGTATTAAGCAAAGGATTCTGAAAATTACCTATATTCGGCGAGTTTGCAGAGGAAATTTAAAACGGGAATGGCTTTCAAGGCGAATTTTGCCAGAAAAAAAATAATATGTTTCTGATTTTCCTGTAGTAATTATTTTTGCTCTACTCTGCATTCAGGCAATGGTAAGGTGAAATGTCCAGTTTCTCTTAGGACATATAGGAAATGTAAATTTTGACAAAATACATTTTTAACAAATACCTAATGTAAATATATTTTATTGAGCTGATCTACCAAGCAAATTAATTATGTAGCCCTATACAGCCTAGAGATGCTCGGGCTCAGTTTTTGGAAAACCGAGGCCACCAGAACATAGACAATTTGACTACTTTCGTGCTCCCTCGGAACTGAAAACAAGGCAAAACGTCATCTTCACGTTGTCGGATCTCGTGAGTTTTGGATTCTACAAATCCCGCCCTTCACGGAGATTCAGTGCGATTTCCCAGAGAGACACATAAGAGGTAGCAGGGTTGTTGGCAGTCTCCAGTGCAGTTGGGCAGCGTCATAGCTAAAACAGAAAAATGAGGGGTGGCAGTGTTCTTCAAAGTCTCCAGTGACATTCTACAGAGATATAGCTCACACAGAAACAGAAGAGGTGGCAGTTTTCAGTGCTGAAAGACAAATTATAGGGATGACAGTGTTTGTCAAAGGCTACAGTGACATTCTACAGCGATATAGCTCAAACAGAAACATTAGAGGTGGCAGTGTTCAGTGCTGAAATTCTAATAATAGGGCTGTCAGTGTTCTTAAAAGTCTCCAGCCACATTGTACTGTGTCATTATAGCTCACACAGAAACAGGAGAGGTGCCAGTGTTCTTGTCAGTCTACATGCCATTGCTCATTGTTAGTGTTTAAAAGTCTACAATCACAATGAACTGTGCAATAGCTCATAGAGAAACAGGGGTGGCAGCGTCCTTGTCACTCTCCAGTCTTCAGTCACATTGTTCTTGTCACTCTACAGCAGGGGTGTCCAACCTTTTAGCTTCCCTGGGCCACATTGGCAGACGACGAGTTGGTTTGGGCCACACATAAGATACAATAACAATAACGATAGCTGATCATCCAAAAAACCATAGAAAACATAGTTAACATATATATATATATATGAGAAAAAAAGTTTTATATATATATATATATATATATATATATATATATATATATGTATATATATATATATAATCACTTTTTTTTCAAATCCCCCTATACTTACCTTTCAATCGCCCTGTTCAAAAAAATCCTCTCTAGTTATTATACTATAATCACTTTTTGTATTGTTTCGATGCAATATAATTTAAGCCAGGCATTGTATATTAGGGTGCCCTGACCAGGCCTGCGGTACCTGACATATACACCACTGTGACCCCAAATTGTGACCTGTTTTGATAATTACACCACTATGTTAGTTAAGGGATAACAACTTATAATGGGCCAAAGAGAATAATATATAATGCTCCATTAGTAATACAAGTAGAAGTATGTAGCAGGGAGATAAGGTCCATGATGATCCAGGACCAGGTGACTTTTATTCACTTGTCAGCGTCCCTTGAAATAATAAAAAAAATCCCCCTAACTTACCTTTTAATCGGCTTGTTCTCCTGTCCTCTTCTCTTCTTTTCTCCAATTCTGTGCTGCTGATTGTTCTTCTCGCGAGGGTGTCTCCTCTGTGCTGCACTCCGCAATGGATGACATCACGCCCGACATTCACTGCGAGCGCCGCACGGAGGAGGAGACAAGGGAGGGAGCCTGAGTACCAGCTGACGTGACCGCGTGACCGCAAGGTAAGTAGTTTCTTTTCTTTTGTTTTGCAGGATTTTTTTTTTCCATTAAGAGCGCTGCCCCCTTGCCACATCCAACTCCTTCTGGGCCACATTTACAGGCGTGTTGGGCCGCATGTGGCCGCGGGTTGGACAACCCTGCTCTACAGTCTTGATTATACTAATCTAAAGCCTGTTCAAGTGCATAGTGTTTTTAAGTCAGGGAAACAAAAATGTAAAAAAAAAACAAAAAAAAACCATTTCCCTTTTTAAAGAAAAAGAAACCTATCTAATAAAGGTGAAGGTTTACTGTAGAAAAACATAAAAGTGCCAAAATGCCATTCTATCCAAAATATTAGCAAGCATACCAGCTAGCTCCCTTATCTTAGTTAGATCCCAACACCTGCAATCTACACTGTCATCATCCTCACCCTCATCAGTGTGTACATCATCCTCAAACAATACTAATTCATCTCCGCTGGAATCCACTATCATAGAAGTCTGTGTACTTTGTACTTTGATGTAATTTACGGTAATGGCGTTCCTCGTGGAATTTGTAGTTCATTTTAATGCAGAGCTGTCACAATTTTTGGGCAATTCCTTTAGACCAATCCAAATGTCAAAATTATGTGCAGACTCATTTGCATCACCACTGGGTGTCTTGGGAAAGCTACGTTTTTGCCTAGTAGCAGTTTCCAAAGAAACTGGAGGAGGCGTTGTTGTGTCATGTACCGCCTGAGCTATCAGCTTGCTGACCAGAAGCTCATTGCATCTCTTGAGATCTGGGTCAGATGGAAAGAAAGAGAAGGCATAGCACTTAAAACTAGAATCAAACACAGTTGCCAAAATGTAGTCATCCGATTTCAAGAGGTTGATAACTCTCAGATCCTGGCGAAGCGAATAAAGTACTTGATATACAAGTTTAACATATTTAGCGGAATTGCTTTGATTAATTTCCTCCTTCAATTTCTCTAGGTGCTTTTCAAAAAGTCTAGTTATACCGCTTTCATACTGCCGCCCTGGCAATGTCCCGGGTTTTTCAAGCCGGGTTTTTGCCGGGGCTCGGAGCGTCCCAGCTCAGAAACACCATTCATACTGCACCTCGGACCCGGGAATTTCCCGGGTTGACCCCACTCATACTGCACAAGTCTGTGCCCTGGCAATTTGTGGAAGTCATCACCAGAGCAGTTTTCATTGGCTGAAAAATGGTGATGTCATTGAAAGGTGACTGTTTTTTTGACGCATAAAGATGATGCAAAAGTGGGTGGTGATTGTTTACTGTTAATACACACTTTTTCAGTGAAATAAAAGCAATTTTCTCCAACAAACTCCGATTCTGCTTCAGCTTGATCTGCACTCCACCATCCACCATTTCTCCTAAACTCCTTCTCGAATCTTCCACGGGCTCCCACCGATGACATCATCCTCCAGAGACAGGCAGACAGCCAATCAGCTTGTTTTCTGTGCAACCTGGGTTGATAAATCCCGGGTTGAAGACCCGGGTTTTTAGACCCGGGATTTTTGACTTGTACCATTCATACTGCACCAAGACCCGGGTCGTTTGAGCTCGCCCCGGCAAAAACCCGGGATTTTGGTGCAGTATGAATGGGGTATTAGTGGAATCACTTGGCGCAAGCTAACAGTCTCTGCACTCTCTTCACAGTTGACTACTTTGAGTGGTTTCAGCACCAAGCACAACACGAAAAGTGTTCTCCACTGCACTGGACTAAATTACATTACCCCTCAAATTCTATTCTTCTTGCAGCTGCTGCATTCTCCTACATACTGTTGCAGAATGCTGAAAATGACCAGAAATATTTCGGGACATAGACAGCATCCCTGCATGCCACTATAATTTTTTTTAAAACTCTGTACCACCAAGTTGATTGTGTGAAACAGGGAATATGATGGAATTCCCCCCGCTGTAATACTCTAACAATATTGGTGGCATTATCAGAAATCACATATCCCCAGGAGTGTCCAATCAGGATAAGCCATATTGCAATGACATCCCTTAGTTTTTCAAACAGATTGTCAGCAGTATGCCACTTAGTGAAGCAGATGATACACAGAGTAGCATGCCTCTGAAAGATCTGACGTTGTTTGTTAGATGCTGTGCTGTTCCTGCTGCTCCTACAGTTGGTTGAATGGCATTTTGCAGCCCAATAATTTTATTTTTTTGTAAACTCCTGGTACAGGTGAGGAATTGCTTGTCTAGTAAAATTGTGTTGAGATGGAATTTGGTAACTGGGACACAGGACCTCAATTAACTGTCTAAAACCTGTTGCATTAATGATGGATATTACACACAGATCTTATACTTGTATAGTCTAAATGGCGCCTGTATCCGCTGTGAGACTGGGTGACAGGTGTCATATTTGCTTCCTCTTGCAAACACTTGTTTAACAGTCAATTGTTGTAAACTACTAATAGTCTTCGTCTTGGTCTACTTCTGGGTTGAAGATCCTTCCCCAGCAGCAGGAGCAGCGGGCCTCACGCTCAAGGATTCTCCTGAGGAATCCTGGATAGGGGAGGAGTCATCTCGCCTTAGCAACTTGGATGCAGGGCTAACTCCGATCACTTGTGAGGATATTGATGATGAAGGTGTTGGGGGTGTAGATTGCAGGTGCTGGGATCTAGCTGAGAGAAGGGAACTAGCTGATACTGGACTGCTTATTGTTATTTTTTTTAGCATAAGTTTCTCATTTTCTCAAGAGTTTTCCATGAACTCACTTCAACTGGCGTAACATGGATGAGGTTCCTAGATGGTTAAGGCCCCTATTTCCTTACTGTGGCTTTATAATGCTACAAATGACTAGACAACTGTTGTTAGGATTTGAGTAAAAATAATTCCACACATAAGAGGTGGATTTTTGGTCTTTTGCCCAGGCATAACAATGGCCTTCTTCTTATCACTGGCAAGAACTGCTTCCACTGGTGCATGACTTGCCACAATAGAGTTCATTAACACCACTGTTCGCTTAGGTGCTTTAAGCCTATTGTTAGCCTGTTTTGTGGGGGCCCAAACAAACCAAGCACTTGTTAAAGTGTGCATGTCCATTTTTAGATCCAACATGAGGGTGGGTGGGGGAGCTCAAGGACAATTCCATCTTGCACTACTTTTCTCTTTTTTCTGCCACTGCTGTGTGGCAATGTTTTCTAGATGTGCTATGAACTGCCGTGTGTTTGTATCATTGCTCTTTCACTTAGCATCCAGCCAGCTCGCTGCAGTCTTTGTCTGAAAGTGGATGAAAAAAATATTGTGACCTGTGAGGTGTTCAAAGTTGACTGAAAATTACTGGAAATTAGTGGTATTGAGGTTAATAGTAATATAGGAACATAAAAAGAGTACAATTATGTGATTTTAGCATATTTTAGCATATTTAACAATACAGATCAAAACCAAAACACATGAAGGCGGTTTTGCCAAAACCAAAACCAAAACAAGAACTTATACCAGATCCAAAACCAAAATCAAAACACGGGGGTCAGTGAACATCTCTAATACAGCCTGATATGTACTTTAACCTCTGCAGTAGCACTGTAGCACCCATGTATACAGTATATTAATAAACACAGTACACACTGACTGTATATACTGATACATGCCATACACACTCATGGTCTGATTCATTAGCGGACGTATTCTGTGTACAACTTGCGTAATGTAATATACACAGATGACTGCAAGAAACGTACGCACGGATTCATCAAATAACAGATCTCCAGATATATACCAAGATGAATTTGGTCACAAGACGCTTACACAACGTAAAAAGTAATGCAACAGGCTCTTGCATCTAACCACGGCAATCATGTGCTGATGGCAGCATGGACTAAGGACTTTAGAGAACTTAATTAAATGTCTGTATACAAATAGATCAGTTTTGTGGATTTGTGTTATATTGAGATGCGATTAGTTTCTTTTATAATAATTATTATAATGAGTGTATTGTGCAGAACCATTCTTAGGTATATACCACATTATTTGGATTTTATATTATTAAGAATTCATAAATAACAATAATTTTAACTATAAGTAATAATTATTATTAACTGTTCTGCACAGTATACTCAAAGTTGTTCAATAAGGAGTCACTTTAACTCAATTCATCAGAACACAACACAACTAAAATCTACTGCACTGAACAATTTATTATAATTTTAAATGTTTAATAATAAACATTTTTAAAAATATTAATAATGTATTAACAATGAGCTTACTTTGCAGGGAAGCTGATTTTGCATCATCTCCCTGGGTTTTTGTTTTATTTGCATCACACTATCATGTAGATGACCAATAACGTGTGTGTCATTTTTTACTTTAAAAATTATGTTTACACTTGTGTCTGTGTTGTATTTAAATGTCTCTTGGGGACGTTACAGGTCACATGGATTTTCAGCCCTGAAGTATGCTTTTGCTTGTAGTAACAGTGCTACTTAATGGCAGCCTGGCCATCCTGGGACTTGCAGTGCACCAGGGACAAAGTACTTATTATTATTATTACCTCACACTCACCGATCAGGGAAGGGCTATAGTAGTTTTATCACATGGGTGGGTACTCCTAGAGAGGGGGGGGGATAAAAAAATATATTT